>NC_142613.1:18246742-18398257 GCF_059453375.1 Lepisosteus platostomus
AAAGCCAGAAGAGATTCTTGAAGCTCATCCTAGGAAATGATTGCGGGCAAGAAAAGACCAGAGGAGGAAGAGGAGGAGGGAAGTATACTGACCTTAGTGGAGGCTGGGGAAGTATGGAGGGGGCAGACAGGGAACGAGGCTCGGAGATGGTCAGATACCCTGCAATAAAGGCAATGCCTCTCAGAAAGTCGGCGGTGTCGCTCCTCAGAAGTCTAGTGAGGGGGGTCGTATGGGGAGGGGCGGGAGGTGAGAAAGGAGGGGGTTGAAATTGGGACCCTAATGTTGGATGATGATTTAAAAATTGTTAATCTGTGTGTATATATAAGATAAGTCATACTTAATTTAAGAGCAAAAGGTTCAGTCCTTTATAAAATTACTATAAATGCATATCTAATTTACTTGCCTCAAGGACCAGATAATGGACAACTGAGCGAGTGCTTCAAACATTGCATAAACTTTAAATGATGGTTTATTGTAAGGTGAAGTTTATAGCCCCTGACAAAGAATATATTGGATAGAATTATATATACAGTATATACTTGTCAAGGGGGACCGGACTTCGGCGGATTGGGATCCTATGCGAGGCTCTTCGGAAAGGAAGGTTTGGAGTAGAGATGGGATGCGAAGACGTGGTCGAGTAGAAAAGCAGGGTCCAAAAAGCCTAGAAGGCGTCTAGGGTGTGTCGGTACCAAATCAGGAGCCATAGGCATAGTCGAAGAACAATAGCTGGGTCCAAAATCTTGGAAGGCAACGAGGGTTCGGAGGTACCAATTCGAGAGTCGAAGACGTAGTCAAGAACAAGAGCAGGGTCCAAAATCTGGGAAGGCGTTTAGGGAGCGTTGGTACCAAGTTGGGAGGTGAAGGCGTAGTTGTAGGGAAGCGTAGAGTCGAATTGCCAGGAGTCTAATAGTAGTAAATGCGGGTTGGGAATGTACAAGTACAGAGCTCGGGGAGGAGACCTCAATCGTGAGCAAGGAAAAGAAGACCAGTGAGGGTTTAAATAGTGCTGAGAAGATTGGTGTGTGAACGTTTAGGAGAGAAGAGCTCGTGGGAATGCGGGAGTGCTTACATGCACGAGTGTGATTCGTGACAATACTTTATGAATTGTACTAGAAGGGGAGGAGGACACATCTTCCTCTTGTTACATTCCACAGAAGCTTTAAGGATGGCATGATTCATCTTGTCATGAGATGAGTCCAATGATTGCAAATGAGAGAGCGATCCAGACTGATACATTATAAGCTTTATTATTGTTACTTAAGGAATTCCAAAAGCCATTAATCTTGGGTGATAGAAACACATCATTATGAATGCCAACAGAAAATGGTTTGGTGTGGTAATTTTAGTTCTTGATTGTATTCCACTTTAGATTTTATGTATAAAATTATACCAAAAGTAAAATTTTGGCAATTCACAATTATCATTTTGCTACTGTCATGGAAGTAAAGATCATACAGCGTTCTCCATGTTACAGTTTATCAAACAAAGGTTTCCTGCTGGAATAACTCTTCTAATTCTGAATACAGGAACCATAGTTAGACATGTCAGTTTTTGACAAGCTTATTTCTGAAAATAAAGTCCCCCTTTTTAAAAAGTGCATTATATAGTAACCTTAAAACAGAAAAACTATACTGTATCTGGTTGAGTGAAAATATTAGTTATATATCTGCATATTCTGTCATCTTGGGATGAGAGAGAGGATTGGCCTATACATATTAAACCAATACTTTTGGTATATTTGTAGCTAGGTGTTAGAATAAAGGATATGATTCACTCCATCATTCCTCAATTGCCACTTGTTTTAATTGTTTCTCCTATTATATAGGTCCAACTGTTGTGTCCAGAAATGAAAAAGTGAGGATAGACACTTTAATCAATCATTGAACCCTCTGCCAGAAGATGGCAGTGCTACAATTCTGCAGAAACCCTTTTGTGATGAATTCTCTTTGATTATTCATTTTATATTGAAGCTCATCTTATACTGGTCTATTTCCAAGGAGACTAAAACGAGTCTTCTCCAACACAGAAAGTGGTTTATTGCTAAACTGATGGGATTTAAAATGAATGCTGCTTGGGATCTAAGTTGAAAACTGGAGAGTAGTTTTAATTTTTTTATATGAATTTGTTTCACTATAACCGTATTGTTAAACACTTATTGCTGAGAGAGATTGTTATTCTGTAAGCTATGGATATGGGATATGAAACAATATTTAATTTCATGGAGATTCTTGTTATATAGAAACATAATGGCTATCTATGAGGATAAAGACAGTAAAGAATAATGTAGTCGTGAGCAGGCTGTGAGATCTTTTGTTTTCATCCTTGGTTATTTATAATTCCAACTATATTCTAAAGTGAACAAATTAAGCAGAACATCTAGGTCTTAATTGGAAGGGGTTAAGAAACGTTTGGAAGATTCAGGACTCCAGACCAGGATAAAGAAGAAACAAATAATAATTTATGTACAGTATATCTTTTTGTACAAAGAAAGAAACTTTAGTTTTGAACAGAATTGAAAGCCTGACTATAAGTACTGTAGGTAAGATCCCATTCCCCATTGTTTATACTGAACTAAACACGCATTAGTAATATAATGCAAAGGAACAAGCAAAAGGTTTATTCCATGATGAAAAGAGTGTAACGCGGCTCTGAAGAGGTGAAAAGGATCCGATGCAGATGCAGTTGTCGTTGTGAGGTAAGTAAGTGAACGAACCGAAACCAGGAGCTGAATCGTAGTCCAAAGGTGTAAGGTAGGTCGAGATCTGGTAAAGACACTGGTGGCAAACAATCCAAGACGTGAGACAGAATCGAGGCAGAAAAGAGAGCGGCAGGGTCAAATCTGAAATAGACACAGATAGCAAACGATCCAAGGGGTGAGACGAGATCTGAAGCCCGAAGGCAAAAGGTGTAGTCAGAATTCCAGGAAGCAGCGATACCGAGCAGCGATATGCGGGTAAGGGAGGCTTAAATAATGCAGCCTGTAATTATCACCCTGCTGCTGGAACTGATTAGTCCTCTTGGGGGCTGGTCTAGGCAGGTTAGTGGTCATGACAGAGAAGAAAGAAAACATAACGTTTCGGCTGTGGACCCTTCTTCAGGTTTGAATATAACTATGGTGTGTAACTTAGTAATACTTTGGACTATATAAATGCTTTTTTTTGTCAAGTTCTTGAAACATAAAATATTAACATACAGTGTAGGTATGAATAGGTAGAAAGTATGCTTATTAATACAGTACAAGTGGTGTCAATGTATCCCTTACAAAAACTGAATACAGTACAGATGCAGCCATTCAAAATGGGTGGGGTATTTCGCGGCATACCCCGGTGGGCGTGTTGCGGTATTACGCGGTATCACGCGGTTAATCGCGTCATTTGACATCATGCCAGAAACACTATAATGCTGTACATGAGAGGTTAAGCTCCCCCTGGCGTCACTTTGTAAAACCGCCAGGGGGAGCTTAACCTCTCATGTACAGCATTTGAGCTTTTAATTTTGAACTGTGTATTACAGCATGTTAATCATCAGTCATTAAAATGTTGGTATATTTTATGAAAGCAAGATTGCTCAGTTGGACAAAAGTACACAACCTACCTTTATCAGAAATATTTATGCATCAAAGCCTTTACCGAAGATATTACTAATAGTATTAATAATGAATGACTTTGGACAAGCTGTATACTCAAAGTATAATTTCTTTAGCACATGTGTACAAGCACTTGGAATCTGTCCAAGCCATACTTTGTCAGGCATTTTATTTTACTTCAACGGGCATAAAAACTCCCTTGCTTTTAACAGGGCGTTTCATAATTTCTAACTACGAAAATGATTTAAAATGCGACACTTATCATTCAACTAGAGCTCAAAATATCACAAGGATCCTCAAGAGCACAGCAAAGACTGTATTAAAAGATACTTGTATGAGATACATGAGAATCCAGGCTTTTTTATCAACGCTTTCTTTTCCGTATACCAGATTTTATGGAACCACTTCAGAAGGGTGTCAGCCAGTCAGATTCCAGGAATTGGTACATTAAAGGAAAAATACACACCGGTATTCCATTTCTCCCTAATGATTTTAAGCATCGAAGTATTTAACTAGCATGTGAAATAGCGTGTGAAAAAGTGGTAGTTTTAAGCTTTTCTGCTAATATAATATGGAATCGCGTATCTAAAGAATTTAATAACGATATGATTATATTCGTGTACTGCGACAGGGCTGTGTAGGGCTGTTTCGCCTCTCTCTTCATGCGACTTCCCTTGTAGCCTACTGCTCTACATGCCCGATTACCAACTCACTGGGTTGTGTGTTCAAATCCAGCTGGTGCTAGACTTTTCTTTTAACAAACATTTCTTCGAAAAAATAGAATAGCAATATTATGGACAATCAATTGACTTTTCTATTTCAAAATATCACAACATGAGCGATTCTAAGTCATTTTTGATAACAATGAATAGTCACCTTCTTCCCTTCTGACAACGGTCCCTGCTTCTGCTTCCTGCTTCTATTGTGTGTGTGTGTAATAGAGTAAATTGGAGAAATGGAGGCTGGACAGTATGCGTTACAATATAAACATTTATATTGATTTAAATCGTGTTTTGATTTAAATCGCAAACGCGTGTTTAATTATATGTGTTTTTTTAATCATAATCAGGCTAATGCAACATAAATTGATACAGTATCTTTGTCTTCGAAGTATCTTAATAAACTTTCAGCATAGCTTTCTACCCATTTAGATTGATATTTCTTGGGATTTTGGGATCAAACGTGGAAGGATTAGATTGTAATCGTTTTTATTTTTCAAATACGTTTTAGAAAAGTGTAATCTATACCTGCCCAGACTGTACTCCTTCCTAAACCCCGCCTTTCACTCCTGTCCTGCTCTTCCCCGCCCACCCCAGCCGGGCGCTCTTCGGCCTCTGCCCGGGACGAATGTATATTTTGATATTTACACCCGGCGCGGCACCGAGGGATTTATAACTGCATTTATAACTTAGTTTTTAAAATTAGTCAAGCAATATGAAGCATCTCCTTTTACTTTTAAGTCCCTTAAATACATTGAGCACAGCTTTCTCACCACTTAAGATTGCTTTTCGATACCATCCTTACACAAAGCAGAAACTTTCCGATGACTCACAGTACAAGTGGAAAGATTACAGATTTTAATCGTCTTTAATTTTATTACATTATACGTTTTAGGAAAGTTTCATCTAAACAAACACCACAAAACTATTCTCGATTGTATTTCTGAATGTTATGTTACACCTACAGTAGTTCACTGCTTTAAATACATCGAATTAAGAAAGTTAGGTATAGCACTTTAGATCTTTTTTTCTGAGCCAGGGAAAATCTGATCATGTTTCTCTATAACAATAATAAAAAACTTTATTTTACATATCACCTTTAAAAGTGGCATCTCAAAGCAATACAGTAGATGGAAAAACAGTTAAAGGTTAAACATAAGAGGCTTGCCACACCCGGACTGTTAAACCAACGCATTAGCACGTCAAAGCCCATTGAGGACCCGGGCGCAATAGTTGTTTTGTCCCTTGATTTACTGATCTGCATTAATTATGGAAATCGAGTTCCTGCTCTTTGCAGACGACCTGGTCCCGCTGTCGCCCACAGAACAGTGGCTGCGCCAGAACCTGGCACTGCTGGAGCAGCACTGTCAGACCTGGGCGCCGACAGTCAATCTGGACAAGACCAGAGTTATGGTTTTCCAGAAAAAAAGCCAGACCTCAGGGAAACAGGTACAAATTCACACTTAACAACACATTAACACCTAACAACGGGAGCAGGGACGAATTAGGCCAGTACCCACTATTGTTAAACATACAGAAAAGAATATTAAAGTATTGAAGTATTGGCTTTAGTATTAGCCATACAGAACATTAAAGTGCCCCTTTTCCATTCAGCGGGTGCCTGAGCCGCTGTGTCCTATCTTCTGACAGTCGCCGTTGTGAATGTCTGTAGAGTGTATCTTATTTTTAGTACTATATTTTTGTATTATATTCCCTATTAATCAAACTCTAAGAGTATGTATCGGCTTGTCCCCTCCTCCTGCTCCTCTCTGTGCACAGTAGAGCCTCCTGTCCAGCCAGCACATGTCCACAGACATTCACAACAGCGACATATCATAAAACGTTTGCACATATAGTTAAATTATTAGTTGTTTTTCAGGAAGTTAAAAAAAACACTTGAATTACTTATCCAGTCTCTCGAAATAAAGTTATTTTTCAAGCAATGCAACAAACGTCGGGCAATGTGTTTTTTTTAATCCAACATTGACAGCCACATCTTAAATCTTGTCAGTCAGCTCTTTTTTCTCTATTTGAATTGTGGCTTACACATCGCACGACTTTAAAAGCTAGAAAGACAGGTTTCGATTCACATTAGCTGGCGAGCCTTGTTAACAAAAAAACTAATAATAATGTAACATGCCACTGTTTGTTCATGAACAAAGTTATACTGAGATTTCCTTAGATACACGATAAAAAAAAGAAAATTGAATCCCCGGCGGAACACATTCCATAAGAATCAGCGCTTTTACAGTATATATCGCCTTTAAAGGTGGCTTCTCAAAATGCTTTACAGGATAAAAACAACAAGAAAAGCAACAACAATATTTAATTTCATTGCACTTTGAAAACCAAGTAATAACTTAACTATATGTGCAAACGTTTCATATGTTGCTGTGAATGCCTGTGGAGTGTATCTTATTTGCCTTGCGTCCTGGTTATCTCGCTCGCCCTCCCCCCCTCTCTCCCTCAATTCAATTCAATTCAAGGTGTTTTATTAGCATGACAGATGGGTGCAATCAGTGTTGGGTATTTACTTTGCTTTGAGATTCCACTTTTAAAGGTGATATATAAAATTTTGACTAAAATAAATTGATATCTTTGTCTTCTAAGTATCTTAATAAACTTTCAGCATAGCTTTCTCCCTGTTTAGATTTATTTTAGATCTAAACTAGTATACTTTAGATCTTTTTTTCTGAACCGGGGAAAATCTGATCATGTTTCTCTATAACAACAATAAAAAAACATTATTTTACATATCACCTTTATGTGATATCACCTTAAGGATGCACAAAGAAATTTAAAATAGTCTTCTTTAGGTGTGAGGGTAGGAGTGGATCGCAGCAGGCATTATCGGCAAATTAGGAAAACAAAGAACTGGACAGGCGAGACTTTTATCCAGAGAGTGAGTGATCAGAAAAAGGAACAGCTGTTACACCCAGGTTTTACGCTCTCTCTCTGTTGAATGAATGAAAGCATTTTATTAAAAACGCGTTTGCGTTTGTCTGGGTATTTACTTTGTAATCTGTGGTTTACATCTACTGTATTGTTTTGAGATGCCACTTTTAAAGGTGATATGTAAAATAAAGTTTTTTATTATTGTTATAGAGAAACATGATCAGATTTTCCCTGGTTCAGAAAAAAGACGATTAAAATCGGTAATCTTTGCACTTGTATGTCATCGGAAAATACAATCAGTTTCTGCTTTGTGTATGGATGGTGTCAAAGAGTAATCTAAGTGGTGAGAAAGCTGTGCTCCTCAAAGCGCTTTACAGGATAAAAACAATAACAACAATAGTGGCTGGGCAAACGATTTTTTTTTATAGAAATACAAAAAGAGATACTGTATAATGATGTGCATGAACAAAGTTATACTGCAATTTTCCTTAGATACGCGATTAAAAAAAAATAATTATTTGAATCCCCGGCGGAACACATTCCATAAGAATCAGCGCTTTTATACAGTATATCACCTTTAAACACATATATTTAAACACGCGTTTACGATTTAAATCAAAACGTGATTCAAATCAATATAAATGTTTATTTTGTAACGCATAGGTGACTATTCATTGTTATTAAAAAGACTTAAATTCGATCATGTTGTGATATTTAGAAATATAAATTTGTTTGGTGCGAGTGAGGTTTTATTTAATCTCTGACCAAGGGAAACGTTTCATTTTTTCAAAGAAATGTTTGTTAAAAAATAAAGTCATAGTTCCATGGGATTCGATCACAGACCATGTGACATGGAAGTCAGGAACCTAACCCACAGCACCACCAGCACAGTCACATGCTGAGGGCTGAAAAAGCACTACAGAAACATTATCGACAGACAATGTACAGATTTGATAAAGCTATAAAATAATGTAATTAGGCACAGAAGAAGTTTACAGCACAGTACAATAATAAATGCTGACCATGACTTTAGAAGCATAAATTACCTTACACTCAATTTAAACACAAGCTGTCTTTAGCCATCTAAGCTGGTTCATACAGAAATGTAGAGAACCAGGCTCAGAACACACAGCTTCATTAGCGAATACATATGCAGGACAAGTGGAGAAGACGTTTTACAGTGGATGGATTTTTAGAAACATCCCATCAGTGACATCACTGAAGTCAACTCCTAGGTAACTGTCGTGTGGATAGTTTCACAAGAATCAGACAAAGGTTTAAGCATCGCTTGTTCTAGATAAAACTGCAAAAAAAAACAACAACCCATAATGTACTTCTTTGCGGCTCTGTTTGCCCAAATCATATATTCACAACGTGAAATTAGAAAATAATATTACGTAACCAAAATCCGCAATATGGAAACAGAACCTGTGTAATTGTTGACAGATGATGTACTCGTAACATTTTTACAAGACGAACTACAACATTTAAAAAATGACTTGTATGTACTTGATATCTCTAATCAATCCACTGCACTGCATTAAAACAAAACTAAAACTAAAACGCCCTGGGCATACCGTTTCGCGCTTCTTATCAGTTGCTCAAAAGTAATTTGACCGTATGAAATGGATAATATAAACCTAGAAACATATACGTGAGCAGTATTTACGTAGTATCAGTGTCAAGACATACCTCTCAAATACTGTAAATCAAGTTAAAAATATCTCAAGACCGATACTGGTCATAATGAAACCATGTTTCGTGTATGTTTTCTTTAAGGTTCCGAGACCAGCTATATACTGTATGTTTATGTTCCAAAATTAATATCGTTTATGGCCTTCACACGCGTTGCAGTATCTTCCTATTCTTTTTATGCTCAGCTACTAAGATTTCCCTTCAGTGGTAAAATTCCATATGAATATTCAATACTACAACGGGCACAGTAAAGACGTTTACTGTAAATCTTTCTACGACAGACCAACGAGTGCCCCTGTCGGTCAACCAATCACGTACCGCGGTACCCCGCGTCATCTTGCGTCACGATGTGCGACACCGTAGCCAATTACCTCCGGTACTTGTCTGTACCGCGCACTTTGAATGGCTGCATCTGTATATCTCTTAAATTGAATAAAATATTTTGAATTGAATAAACAAACATATGTTCTGCTGCAGCAAATGAGATTTTTTTTCAGTGTCTCTCAAACAGTGGTTGTCTAACTAAGGAAATAGAATACACTGCACAGTCATTTAGACTGATTACAGTTAATATAGCAGTTCTGTCTAGTCTAAATTGTCTTTTGGGTGTTCAGTAACACAAATTTTACCCATTTCCGATACCTAGTCCCTTTTCTTTTCAGTGTGATTATGAATAATGACATTGATATATGAAACAGAAAACTGAGTTATTCAAATGATACTTTCTTGTGCTATGAATCCCTATTGGCAGAACCTTTACTGGCGGTTGAGTTTTTAGTTTCAGGACCTCTGAACTGCAAAATAATCTCCCAAAATGTGTACAGTAAGTAATACCCTTGTCTCTGTTGGATCTCTTAAATTGAAGCTCAAGACCTATTATTTGAGTGTTTTCCTTAGGTAATAATGTATTGTAACACTTTCACATCTATTTTCCTACTACCTCGATCCCGGGACTGGAATCCAACATCTAGCATGCACGTCCTGATGGCCTATGACATACAGTAAGTTCCTGGAACACTTCACTCAGGATTGCAGACCTTGGAAACCTGTTCATTCAGATAACCCTGATGACAGACCCAGGAGAACAAGATGGATTTTATCCATGGCTTATTAAAATTTACCAGGGATGACCACATCCAAGGATTGAATGTTTTGTGAATGCCTAGAATTGTTGGTGAGAAAAGTTTGGCTCAACCCCCTTGGTTACTGAGCAGCCTCCTGGCCATAGGACAAGGAAGCCTTGATCCCCATTCAGACTGAATGAACCAAGGCATAGCCACAAGGTGGAGATGGGGCAGAGGAGGAATGCTTGAGATGAGTGCAAAAGGAGGCATTTGAGTTCAGCTTATGTACTAGTTTGGTGATGATGATTAGGTGCAGCTGTGTGAGATTGACTTATCATTGTTATCCCTTCCGAACTTCAGTTAATAACTTCCATTTAATGTACCACAAATCCCCTGGAGACAGAGGCAACCACTGAGCCTTGGGGTGTGAGGTTTTCTCCTACTCTGTTTTTGTTTTCCTCTCCTCCAAGCACAGACAGTCAACTGTTGCAATGTTATGAACTACTGTACAAAGTGCTGTTGTGAACTATTGAGAAGGGCATTGTAGCAAAAAAGATTTACTGTATATGAAGTTGACTTGTATGAATCTCTTATCATAGTAAGGGAATAAGGTTCTAAATGTATTTATTGTAATAAAGGATATAAGGCAAAATGGAGTGTGCTACAATTAGTCCAGGGAGAATTCTCGGTGGTGGAAAGAAAGCAGCATTATAGCATTGCAGAATGGTCGAGTTTGGCAGAAAAGAAAATGTGATAAGAACAGTCACTTCAGGTAGAAAATATACGCTCTTAAGAAACATCTGTATATGGTGTTACATGTTTCATTAAAGTCCCCAAATGGACTGCAAAACCAGACTTTAAAAGAAACATGGTGGCAGATGGGATGGATTTTGTACATATTAATTTCTATGGGCACAACGGTGATCTGTAGGGCTGGAAAAGAAAGTAGTTCTCTCTAATCTAATCTTGAAATCTAATTATCTTGTCTGCATTGCAAGTGATGGATTGCATTTCTATCACTTGAAATTCAGTCTTACAAAATGCCATTGTAGTTTAAGAGATCTCATATTTTTTGTCAGAAAGCCCTGTCCATGTTTTAGAGATGTGAGTTTGAATAAAGACTTTGCAGTGTTCCTTATTATGTAAAACATTTACGTCTCTTTTCTTTGGACTGTCTTCGTAGATTTTAAAATTTCTAAGGTTTCATGGCAGGTTCATATATTTGTAGAAATATGTATGAAAGTGTATTTTTTTTACCTTATTACTTCTTTCATTTTTTCTTTGTTTGATGAAGCATGGCACATTCAAAATGACAGTTTTTGTTTAAGTACATCTGTGTAATTGTTTTTATGAAGAATTAAACTATATATGGCTGTTTCCAATTTCACATTCTATCAGAATTAAGAATCCATCCTGCTGCTGATTTTGTATTATTATTATGACATACTTTCATGGTGCAAAACATAGGAAGGAAAAATACTGTAATACTCACTAATATCATGCAAAAATAGTAAAGACATTTGTGTGAAAATTTGTTTTTTAGGATTACACAAACTCACCGATTGAATTTACTTATATTGGAAAAACTGCATTCTAAAATGAATGCACTGTTGAACCAGTATCCTGATTGCAACGTATTTCTATAAGTGGAAGATTGCAATGAGCATGGAAATGCAATAATGGGATTATTATGACTTAAGGGAGTACAACTGTTCCCTGCTGAATGTGACAGATGTCTAAAATATGTGCAGGTGCAATTGCTAGCATTTGGAAGCAGAATGGTTTTCAGGACAAAATAAGTACTCTGTTGTACGTCATTTCAGGAAATAACCATATTTTTAAAAAATGTAGTGATTTCAGTTGGATAATTTTGTATATATAGCATATACTATATATCACATTACTAAATTTACATACTATATAACTGTTCAAACAAGGGATTATGACTTGATATCTCCAGACTTTCTTCTATGTAAATAATACTCTGTCTAATTATGTAAGTAGATACATAATAAATACATAAATATACTGTAATTGAAAGGAATAATTTCACAGATGCCTATAAGGAACATCAAGCTGTGAAATTCCTTTTTGTGTTCTGTGTAATGTTGCAGTAATTCAGAAATTATTTTTACTCTTAACATCAGGGTTTAAATTATTCTGTAGTTTCATGTCAACTTGTCTCTTTGTATTGCAAGTAATGTGAGCAAGAAGCAAGACTAATACATTATTTATTACTGTTCTACTGGCATTAAAAAGCAGGAGGCAAGGAAAACACAAATGATAGTGGTTATTGCTTTTAATTTGGCTGACACTAATTCAAAGAAACTTGTATTTGTATCTCCTGTATTTCTACAGATGGGTATTTTACTGGAGCAATTGGAGTGAAGTACCTTCTGGCTCAAGGGTATAACAGCAGAACCTCACTTGGGAATTAAACCCACAGCTTTCAAGTTAAGTGCGTAGTCCTAACCACTACACACTGATGCCTGTTATTAGCTAAAACAACGATTCTATTCACTATATCCCAAAAAGGGCACACTGTCAGCTGATGATGGCAAGATAGATTTTGCTGAGGTTTTCTTTAGTCCGTTTGAGATTTTATTCAGAACTACAGTACACTAGCTTACTTTATTTTCTAGATTTGACTAGATTTTAGTTGCAAATAAGTGTCCAATTTTACCTGCCAACCCTAATATGTTTTGGGGGAAACTAATTAATTTCTACAAACCATAAGTTACTACTTATGTTCAATGATTAGTGAAGAAATTAACTGTTAGTATATTGCTTATAACACAATCACCAATAACTGACTATATAAGTCTAGGTAAAATTGTTATATAACAAGTACCAATCACAGACAATAATACATTATATATAATTCCCCTCCCCCCTATTTACAATCCCTCTCCCTACAAAATGAAAAAAAATATATAAGTACAGTAACAAAACACCTTCTAGACAACCTTGTGCACAAAACTGTGGAAGTTCATAATTGCATTAAAACAAGACATTTTAGTAGACCTATTAATCAAGACATTCCTGTAAAATTCTGTCCAGGAGTCAGCTGTCCCCAATTCTCCTGGAAGTCCAAAATGTATCATTGCAAGTAAATGTCAAGTTCTTGTTTAAAACACTCCATCCGGCTGTTACTTTCATGATAAACCTAGATTAAGTTCAATGAAATACCAAGTTTCTTGCAGAAGGCCCACCAAAATCTGGAGACAAACTGAGGTCCCCAATCAGAAATGATATTGGTCAGAAAACCATGAGGTCTGAAGATTTCCTTGTTACAAATATCAGCAGTCAGAGGAACAGAAGATAATTTGGGTAGCAGAATGAAACTGGCAGCCTTAGAGAACCAATCAATAACTTACAGATTTATAGAGCATGCTTTTGAGAGGAGAAGACTGGTGATAAAATCTCTGGATATAGGTGCCCAAGGATGCTATGGAGAGGGCAAAAACACCAGCCAGAAGTGTCCTGGAATGCTTGTCTCAAGGCTTACAGACCGAACATTCCAACACATATGAGACAATGTCCCCTTTGAAGTTAAGCCTCCAAAAATGTCTTTGAATAAGTTTCGCCATTTTAAGCATGTCAGGAAGACTGGCCAAACTAGAGTCATTTCCCCACTGTAATACAATGAACCAAGATGAAGGGGAAACAAATAATTTACTAGGTCAGGAGTTCAGGGAGCTCAAAGCTTCTTCCACAGCCAACAATGTAATTCCAAAAATGTGAGTGGGTGAGATGATGAGTTCTAGAAAGAGCCCCGGCTTACAATTTTAAGAACCCGGCCTACAGGAAATAGAGACTGAATCTAGAACACAGCAGAACAGAATCCATCTTGTCTTACAGTATGTGAATTAAGCTGCTGGGCTCCCACAATGTTAGTCAGTTTCTTGTGGTCAGTTAATCTATGAAAGGATGAGCTTCCCCTCCAATAAATGTTGCCACTCTTTAAAAGCCAGACTCACTGCTAAGAGTTCCCTAATTGCCCACATCCTAGTTATTCTCCGCCGTTACACTTGAATATATGAAGGGAATTCTATTGGTACCTTGCCCTGCTTCAGATAATGTTCAAGATTTTCCAGTGAGCCAACTGACTCCAGGGTGGTTTCAGAACAGAAAATGCTGTTATGCCTCATGTTGTCTTGTCTTGTCATGAGAGAGTATTTTATGCATTTCTTTTCCTCTCTGCCTGGTGATTCTGGGTTTCCCTTGGCTGAGACGTTACAATCCTCAGATCGATTGTAACCTGAAGCTCTAAGTGCCAGGAGAAAGGCATATTTTCACCTCTCACATTGGCTATGGCAGGCCTCTCTACCACTTAGTTGCCGACTGAAAATGCAGAAGCACATCTTCAGCAAGGTTGCTTGCCCTCTCCCTTGCTTAAGCCCAGAATATGGTGGAACATATAGATGAGAATTTGAAAAAAGGGGTTTATTTGGCTGTCATCTTATCTGGCTGAGGTATGCATTTTCTTTGTAGCATAGAAAGACAGACCCTTTCAGCCTTGTATGGACTATCATGGTCTTAATAAAAATACTGATAAATACTCCCCCCCTACTTTAAATCTCCTCCCTTTTGCCTATTATATTATTATTTCAATAGATTGATTTGAGGGGGGCATATAGTCTGGTACTGTACGTACTGTACGTACAAGAGTTGGTGACAAATGGAAGACAGAATATTTAGTTATGCCATTTGGAGTTTGTAATGCTCCTGAGAACTTTAATGATGTCTTTCATGACATGCTGGATAGATATGTAGTTGTAGCGCCTTCTTTTTTGGGGGTGTGAAAATTTTCCAAAAGTTCTGGTCCGCAGGTGTGAGACGGTAGAATTCCCAATGTTTGGCAATTCAGTTATGAACTACCAGAGTCAACCAATTACTTCTTTTCACAGCTACGAAATATTGAGACGTGCTTGTTAAAGCCTCTTTGTAAGAACATGCCGTTGTTTGCTAATGTTCACCTTTTAAGGCTACATTCGCAACTTTTCTGATTAGGGTGTAATATTGGTGACAATTTTAATAATCCTGTTCACACAAATGCACAGAAGATACTAGTATTAAAAGCAAAATCAACCGCTGCCCCCCACTCGGGCAAATGGGAAAAAAAAATTGCAGAATTTTTACTCTCGCACCAGTAACAGAGTGCTTGAACTCATCAGACAGGGTCACTGGAGGTCAAAGTCACCATGCATGGTCACATGATCAACCGAAAAACAAGGTTCTACTGTATATCTCAGGAATGAAAGCAGAACAAACGCTACTTTAACGGCACAAACGTAGCTCTAACGAATTAGGTGGGTTTCGTTGTTTGTGCTGTCTGTAGGGCAGCCAACTTCAGGAAGCTCAAGTCTGCTGGTAGTTGTGATTCTAGTGCTGTTATCATTATTTTGGGGAGAGCAGGTATAAGACCTATTATCAACTTTACACAAAACATTTTTAAAAGACCACATACCTTCACATACCCTTAGACTTTTCAACAATTTATGATACATGAATTATAAACGGATCCTGCTCCTCTCCAACTCCAACTTAAACATCCTTACCACTTCCATAGACCTGGAACCTGAGTTGTTTTTTCCATTTCTTAATGTAACACACCCCAAACTCAAAGATGAAATCACTGAAGGCCAGGCTGATGTTGAAGAAGAGACCAACCAGCACACCAAACATGGGTGACAGCTGAGAACAGCTGTGCTATACAAGAGAAAAAAATATAAAAATAAATACAGCCGCAGGCTGGATAGAAAACTATATAATTCTGAATATATCCACATGAAGTGGAACGATCAGATAGCAGAGACCCTAGAAAAGGGAAGATCAATGACAAAACACAAACTTCTGAGCGATTTAAGAGTTTTCAAGTTTGTAATGGGCTAAAATGTCCATATCAAGTCAAGTTCAAGTTTATTGTCATTATCCTCATATACAGGTATTTGGTATAACAAAATGCTATTTAGCTAGCTCTCAGACAGTAAGCAGTACAAAAAAACAACAACAATACAATTGTATAAGAAAACAGGCAATGTGCAAAACAACATCAGATGTGCAAAATCATACATCAACAGAATTAATTAATGGATAGAAAATTATGGGGAGTGAGATTATTGACATGTGAGGTAGAGATAGATTTCAATGTGTGTTTGAGTTTTGATAAAGAGAAAAGGCACTGTGAGGGTTCAGATCGTTGTTGAGAGAGGCTGGGAGTTTAATAGTTTGATAGTGTGGGGATCTGTCTCTGAGTCTGGTAGTCTGGGCCCAAATGCTCCAGTACCATTTTCCAGATGGTGAAGGGTCATACAGTCGGTAGCTGGGGTGTGTGGTATCTTTGATGATGCGTAGAGCTTTCTTCAAGCACAATCTGTCATAAATGTCCTGGATGGATGGGTGAGCAACCCCAGTGATGGACTAGGCAGTTTTCACCACCCGCTGTAGGGCTTTGTGGTCAGCAATACTGCAGTTGCCATACCACACTGTGATGCAACCTGTCAGTGTGCTTTCTGTAGTGCATCTGAAAAGTTAGTGAGGATCTGGGGACATATCTTAGTCTTCTTCAATTGTTTTAGGAAGTACAGGCGCTGTTGTGCTTTCTTAATCAGGCAGGTGGCGTTGAGAGACCATGTGAGGTCCTCGGTGATATGGACACCAAGGAATTTGACGTTACTGACCCTTTCCACTTCAGTCCCATTGATATGGATAGGGGCATGGCTGTTTTGCAGTTTTCTGAAATCAACAATCAGCCCCATGGTTTTGCTGACGTTGAGGGTGAGATTGCTGTCTTTACACCACTTTGTAAAGAGACTGAGAGATTGACCTCCTCCCTGTAGACCCTCTCATCATTGTCTGTGATCAGACCTACAACTGTGGTGTCATCGGCAAACTTGATGATGGAGTTGCTGTTATGTTTGGCCTTACAGTATTAGGTGTAGGGGGAGCAGAGCAATGGACTAAGCACACACCCCTAGGGTACTCACCATGTTCAGAGTTACTGTGCGGGAGATGTGGTTTCCAAGCCTGACAGTTTGAGGTCTGCCTGCCAGAAAGTCCTGAATCCAGTTGCAGAGGGTTGTGTCAAGACCCAGTGCACTGAGTTTCTTGACTAGTTTTTCTGGAAAGATGGTATTAAAAGCTGAGCTGAAGTTGATGAATAGTAGTCTTGCGTATGTGTTCTTTTTATCCAGATGGAATAGAGCAGTGTGTTTGGCAATGGAGATTGCGTCGTCTGTGGATCTGTTGGGCCGGTAGGGAAATTGGTACGGGTCCAGTGTGTCTGGAATGGTGTCCTTAATGTGCCCCATGACCAGCCTCTTGAAGCAATTCATGATGACAGGTGTTAGTGCCACTGGTCGGTAGTCATTAAGGCATGTCACTCTTGTTTTCTTCGGTATTGGGAGGATGGTGGTTGTCTTGAAGTAGGTGGGGTTCTAGAACCATCTTATACGTACCATTAAAGAAGAGGAAGATGAATATGGAAGAAGAGGAAAAATTGTTTTCAAAAGTTTGATTAACATAAATTGACTTTAAAAATTACCCAAGTCCCATCCAAATTAATTTCTGAAGGTTTTTGTATGAACTGCTGTAGATGACTTGATGTTCTTGGTCCTTCTGCTGTTCTTTTTTTCTGTAGGTTTTATTCATTTAAAAAAAAATCAAGATTTTTTTACAGCAGCATTTAATGTAATTTTAAGTCCAAGATTTAACACTATTTAACACACCAGTATTTTCTAGTTTAAAGTGGAGAGCACTGCTGTGAAAAATGCTATGGGGGAAAAAAGTACATTGTTCTGCAGCTTCAGCTTAATTAGGAAGCTTAGGGTTTTTTTCCAGCAGAAAGAGAAAAATATTATTTTATGCCATTTTACTACACCCATCACATTACTCATTTTGTAAAAGTAGACAAAAATAACACTGTAGATGTTAGAGACTCACATTTCAAAATAACATAATATAACCAAATTTTGGAACAACCTCAGAGACTGAATCACCATTGGTTCGGCTGAAACTGTACCTAATGTTTTGTTTTAGATATTTTTCAACATAGTAATAAAGGCCTTATAATAAAGTTTGTTAAAGACGTTTTAAAAGAACACTTTGCAGTTCAAGAGAAGATGATACATTTTTATGTCAACTTCCTATTCATATCCATGAAGAAATGTTTGATTTACAGCAGATGCACCAGATAGCAATAACAGCAGATGTGAAAGTGAACATATTGCTGGTATCTACAGCAGCAAATAATGGTACACATTTACCATGTTTTTTGTTCACATCATCCCTTACCATTTTCTAATTATGTGTCCCATTTAAACTCTTTATTATGAAATAAGAGGAACTAAGTGTAGGCACTAAGTGTAGTTTACAAGTGATGCTGATTACTAAGAGCCCATTTAACCTAAAATGCATACAGTATATATGGTTGCATACTTATTTTCAAGTTGTTGAATTAGATGTCCCACCAATTATCTTTTTAATAGAACAGAGATGTAGATTATCTTGCAAAGGTATTCAGACCTTTCCTACATTATGTGTGTCACCTTTTGTGAAATGACAACATTATGTATACAATTTCTTTATTATTATATTAAAAACTTGCATGTTCAAACTGAATACTTCTAAGGATTAGATAAGTTACAATAAATGTAAGCATAAACTCAAGTGAAACTGAAACATGGTACTGTAATTGCATAAGTATTCAAACCCTTGAACTCAAACTCTGGTGGAAGCACATTTGACAGTGATGACAGGCACAGGTCTTTTGGGTTGGTTTCTATTGCACCTAGTTTGTGCAATATTTTGGCAGACTTGATCAAGCTTTCTCAGATTTCTTGGGGATTGCTTTTTGACAGTAGTATTTTCACAGGATTTTCAGGATTAGATCACAACATTGACTGGGCTGCTTTCTTATTCTTAGGCCACTCCAATGTGGCTTTGGTCTTTGCTTTGTGACCTTTAAGGTTTACCTTTAAGATGTGTCAGTATTTTTTTCCATCCGTATTTCCATCAGTCTTGACAATTATAGTATCTCTGCTCAAGAGTGGCAGAAAATTAGAAAATAATGCCTATGCCATTCATGATGGTTAAATGAGTGAGAACTATGTTGCATTATGCACTATATTGAATTTGCCGGTTATGCTTAGCACGTACAGTAGAGTTGTACAGTACAGTACAGTACACTGTACTGTACAGTACAGTAGCACGTACAGTTACAGTTTTTTCTTGTCTGACCCAATAACTTTTTTACAAGTGTTTGCAAATGGCACCTTATGTGCTCTTTTGAAAACCCTGTGTGGGATTTGAGATGTTTTTATTTCCATACAGGCTCAATTGTGGTGAGACCAGGATACAGCTGACACATGGACATTTTCTCCTATTTCATATCCACCACTAAATGTTCTGCTTGTTTCAACATTGCCTAAAAGTAGTATCCCTAACTAACTTCCTTTTTGCCCAGCTGCTTAATTTGAAGGGACAGCTTAATCAAGACAGTCTGGGTGCCTTCCTCATCTTAATAATTGACTTCATCCTGCTGAAAGAGAGATTAAAGATTGTACATGTTTGTAACCTAGTCCTGATCTGTACCTTTATACATACAGTAGTAATACTTTGATTTGTTTTGAAAGCTCCTTTGTCTTCATGGTTAAATCTTTCCTTGAAAGTTACTACCTGACTGTGGCGCCTTACAGATTTAGGTGGATTTATTGTGAAATCATGTGAACCACTACTGCTGCATGCTCATAGAGGCCACTCAACTAATTATGTGGCTTGTTAAGGTTATTTTGTGCAACTAAATTTAGTATTGCCACCTAAGGAAGCAAAGGCTTATGAAACCATGACTATGAAATAATTAGCAAAGGCTTATGAAACCAGTACTTTTTCATATTAATTATCTAGTCACATGTTTTTTAATGTTGAGTAGGTTCGTTCATATAACAAATTAATTGCTTCTAAAGTGTCATGACTGCAAATGTAAAAGCACAACATGAAAACTGTGAAAGGATCTGAATAGTTTTGAAAGGCACTGGACATAGTTTACATTAATCATAGCTAGGGTATTTTAAATATTTATGAATTATAATGCAAAATACCCAAATTAGGATCTAGTTGCTAATTCAATTTTAAAGAGTAATGTTGTCAAATGAATGTATATTTGTATATTATACAAATTTATATTTGTGTGATACTGTAGCTAGGACACATGCAGTAGACAAGAAAAAGCAACAACAGACATTGAATAAACTATTGAACTTTTCTTTTGGTGAGTTTGTCACTAAAGTCTCAGAAGCATTTATATGTGTATATATATTGTTGTTTGTTGGATACAATATGCAGGCTGTTAATTTTCCTTACCTTGAGATGGACTTTGGATGCTAAGTGGGACTATATCTGCTGTAGCACGTTTGGGCAGCAAAGGCATTTAATTCCATAAAGCACCTGACAAACTACATAACACCCCCAGTTACTATAGATGCAACCAAGGTGGCTTGACAACTTACAAGGCTGGAATCTCCCCAGAAATTTCCTGCCAGACCATGTCACCAACACCATCTTTGAAAAGCAAGTAGCAACACGTGAAAACTTTAAAGACTTTTTCTTTACTGGAGTCCTTCCTGATGAATCAAAAATTGATTGAGAATTGGACAATAAAGGACTCAGACCAAATTTAAAAATGCTGATTTTTTTTTTCATACTGAATGGTGAATGTTAGGAGAAAATAATCACAAGACAGCTTCTACTACTATGACTACTAGTAGTAAGCCTTCTTCATTTAACAAAGTTATTTTATATTGACTGCTGTTTCCTGTACCCTGTGACCCTGAATCGAAAGAAGCAGTCAGAAACCAGATGGATGTTTCTTTTTCTGTTTTAAAGGGAACAATTTTAAGACTTTTTTTTTTACTAAAATACAGTTTTATCATATTTTTTTCAGTTTTCTGTTTTACTGTTTCACAGAAACAATGATTAATTTTATTGAAACTAAGAAATAACCCTTGCTAACTTTCTTTGGATTGGTCCAAGACCACTTAGTTGCCTGTTATCTTACAAAATTCCCATAGACCACATGGGAGCCTATGGAGAAATAGTACCAATTGTGGAGCCAAATTAATCCAATCCAAAGATTGTATACAGAGATACAGTATAAAAATTAGAGAGAACTGAGAACACATCTTAGTTCATGCCAAAGTTTCTATAAAAAGTTTTAAATGCATAATTCTTCATATTTTTGTGTTTATTGTAATTTAGAACAGTTGCTTTAATTTTATTTATTTAACATTTTATGTTTCTCTGTTTTATTTGGCAACTGCGAAGCTTAGTTTAAGAAATGTTTTTATTGTAAGTGCAAAGAGAAACAATGTTAGTTTAAAATAAATGCAAAGTAACAGGTTTCTCTTTTTTATATTTTGAGAGTTCAGATTCTACAATGACCAGTGAATGAATGAACTTAATATTACAAAATGTGTGTTGCGGTTTATAAAAATGTGAAGATCATTAATCATTAAATCTGCATCCAGATTCCAAGTATGTTAATAAAGTAAAACCTATTACTTGCTGCTGTATATACAGACAGGGTTAAAAAAAAAGCTGGGATGAGTTCCATAGAGGAAAAGTGTATCTCTCAAAACTGGCCACACTAGTGTACAAATAAACGGAAAATAAAACCACAATTCTTGATGACAAGTTTTTTTTCCTGTTTTGGGTGTGGTTAGCAAAAAGGTTCAGGGAAAAACTAAAATAAAAACTACCCCGCATTACTCCAATGCACACTTTCCACACACATTGGAAGACAGGTGTTCTATTTAACCACAAAGTTAACAAATTGTTAAATGTCCAGTAAATATTTAACCAGGAGTGCAAATAAAGTGATTAAATTCCCCCATTTTCCCCTAACTTTTATTAATTTAAATAAGATGGGCTCATTACATATCTTTGCAGCCACAGTTTTACTCTATTTTCATTGTAAACCACTTATAAATGCATTTTTATTTCAAATGCATTGAAATAAAAAGCAAGTTTGCAATAAATAACACTAAATGCTATTGTATGTAGTGTGGAGAGCTTGTATGAAAATAATACATTTTACAGAATAATGTTGATCACAGCTTGTGATTGAACACAATGCATACAGAGATAAACAGAACTTCAGTAAAACCAAAGCTACTCATCTTAACTGATTGAAAGTGGCTTTTCTTTGAAATGACAACATTAGAAGACTAAAAAAATATTTTCTCAGTCTTGAGTCTGTCCAACACTAGGCAAAAGCTAACTCTTATCACAGATGCATTCTCCTGGGTTTAAAAAAAAATCTCAGTATGGAAACCATAAGGAAGCTTCTCAAAGACTGGTGGGACCAATAGCAACACAGAAAGGGTGGTTACTATGACAACCAAAGATGCAGGTCAACAGGGGGTGAGCTCAGGAGATGTAGTATTGTTTGAACCAATGATGGGACACAATTGGCTAAATCTGTAATAAGTAACCAAGCCAAATACATTAACCACAAATCAGTGCATTTGGATTGTGGAAACCTGGTAGAAGCATGCACTCTCTTGGTAGTAGTAGGAGTCTTCTTGAGTCTACTGTACTTACATTACAATTACTTTGTAATTACATTATTTTGTACTACATAGTACTACATATTACTACATATAGTACTACATATAGAGCTTTCATACCAATAGCTTCAAGACAACAAGTACTGTCTATTGATATCTCAAGTTTTGTTCTTTAAATTCTTTAAATTGTTCTTTAAAAACAAGGTGAGTATAAATGTAAAAGCAACAGCTGAAGATCTACAACACTAACATCTTCAGTATTCAAACTGTTGAAAACTACAATTCAGTGCTGCCTGCATGAATTTCAATTTAATAACATCTTAATGGTCAGATGGAATGAAAATTGAACCTTTAGGATATTTCATTAGTGTTATGTTTGGTGTAGATAAAAAGTTCAAGCACATGCTGAGCAAATACTCACGCCCACTGTGAAATATTTGGTTCATTATGTTTAGAACATGTACCAGTAGCTGAAGCCTTGGTTTCCGTTTCCAAGAAGCTCAATCTTGGCCAAAAATGAATATTCCAGTATAATAATGATCCAAAATATATGCCCAAATTGACACAGAAATGGTTAACTGCACACAAAATAAATGTACTCCACAAGCTATCTTAATCTCCCAACCTCAATCCAATTGACCATTTGTAATTCTACCTCATTTCCTGGTTGTGATTTCTACAAAATGTGTTTTTTGGTCTTGGAGTAATGATTTTTGATTAATGTGGCTCTTCTCTGTGCAGTACTATTAAGATTACACTATAACATTTTTATTTTTTAAACACATTATCCAATCCATTACTCATTCTATTACCTTATGTTTTTTGTTCCCTTTTCCTGGAAGTTGGAGAAAAATTAATCTGGAGGGCATTATACATCACATTCTCTAGCAGGAACATCTGTTTTGGTTGTTTTGCCAGTACCTAAAAGAACTTCCAAGTCTTTGATGAGGATAGGGTACACCCTACCAGGTAAAACAAAAAACATATTCTGAATTTTGTTCTTATTTTGGGAAACTTGACACCTTGTCACCACCTTGATACCACCTTGATCTATTCTGACAATAGTGGACTTTGGACTACTATGCTTTCATGGGCAATAACTGAATATATTTCCAAGCTTTTTGTTCACAAAAGCAACTTACATGCTACAAGCATGTTTAGACTCAGGCTCTATTGTTAATAGCCTCCAAATCATTTCTTCATCCTCTTTGTGGGTACATAAATCTGAATTGTTATTCTTTTGTATGAGACAGTACTTTATGTTGATCTGCAAAATAACTCAATTTCTGGGTCAGGAATATAGCATGTAACCCTAGCTTGCTTGCATCTTAAAAGAGCATAGAATAAAGACAAATATCAGTAAAATCCAGGACATACACTTTAAGAAATATCACTTTAAGATCCTAAAAGGCTGTTCTTAGTCATTACCCATTTTTGCAACTTCTTTTTCTGCAGATCTTGTACTTTTATAGCCATTCCTACTACCAGTCAATGAAGGAGAACTGTGATTTGAGCAAATTCCTTGATTAAATGATGGTGATATCCAGTAACATACAGAAGACAACATATGCCCTGTACTTTTTGTGGTGTCATTCAGCTGCCAACGGTATCATCAGCGTCTTTTGACTTCTTGCCATCTTCTTGTGGTTAAGTACTTGCTTGCACTTACTATGCTTCAGCTTCAAACAATGTTGGATTAGTCTAAAAAAGCACAATCACAAATCTACAGATTTAACAAGAAATCAAACCTTTGTTAAACCATGGAACAAAGCTGCCATCTGAACACCTCTAAGTCAGACTCCCCTCCAAAAGATCATACAAACCCATAGAATTTGTGGTTTTTTTTACATCTGGCAATAAAGCCAAGGCAACTTTATTTTTTCTTTTCTTTTTTTGACTGGTGACAGATTTTTCTATAGGTGGAAAACGGAAGGAATTTGGTACGTGACACCGGTCACCTAGCAATAGTTAAGACTCATTCATCATTCTTACCAGTACAACTGGGAAGGCTCAAGATTTTGACATTCCCTATTAGCCAGGCATTCAACACACTTTGCTGCAGGTGGCAGGCTGGATGTGAATAAGGAATGATTGCAATAGAAACCTGAAAGGATTAAGAATTTTGAATAACTCACTTCTTAAAAGCCTCCATTAAAAATACAAGTTGAGTGGTATAGATTTAGTTAAGGGATCCTTCAATTGCCACAAAATAATACACCTTGTCATTAGTTGGGCACCTATAAATCTGGCCATTAGGAGTAATTACAAGTAAGGACAATGTAAATTTGTTAGAAAACATATGAATGGTTTGCAGTTTGGATGATGTGTTTGTGCAATATTCGGCTACTCAAAAACGTAGCATGAATTGTAGTGGTAAGTCAGATAGAATGATAATTATTACAAATGAGTACGTACAAAACAAAATGGCCAAGGTTTTGCAGGTCTCAGTGATGAGAAGACTGACAGCCTAATCTATTTTCAGAAATATTCAGTGGGAAATGTTAGCCTGAATTAGCTGAAGAAGTGGATAAACTCCAGTAATTGAAAGAAAACATTGTTTCCATGTTTTTTTTGGCTTTTTGTGTTCCAAGAGAGGCTTAAGTATAATATGACATTTAAAGGTCAAATGTCTGAACCATAAATAAGTTCATAATAGTGCATTAGTGAGATAGATTTTCTTCTAGTATGATAATTTTATCCAAAAATGTTGACAAAAATTAGATCTTGACAAGACAGAAATTGAGTGGTAACCTAAGTACTGTAGTAATGGGTAAAAAAAAATGGTTCCTCTTTTCAGGTTTTAAGTTCATTGTTTAAACATATTCTTGTGCTTTTCATAGGATTTTCAGAGAGCTTGCATAACAAACCCTTTGGTTTCTAAAAATGTTCTAAACTTAAAAAAAAATATATTTTTAAGGAAAAGAGGTTAATTGTGTCTGCATTAAAAATACCTTCACCTATTAATAGCTCTAGAAAAGTAGGAACAAATCAGGAGGTGTCTCAGGGATTTGGCCTGTAGCATGCAAAGTCCATAAACACAACAACATATGACTAAAGACATGGTGAACTGAAGAAGCTTTGGTTTCTTTGGCCACTGTAAGCCTTTTTATGACATAGGCAGTAAGACAGAAAAGTTGAATATAGAGTCAAAAGAAAACCAGAGAGAAAAGTAAAACATCAAAGGACCAGTAAATTATATGCATATACCAATTTCTTATACCCAAATGCCAGGAATATCAAAAAGCAAGAAAGAGAAACTACATTATTATACAGTTGTGATATATGTGATATATTTAAATTGTTACAGTGCAATGGTAAAGAAAACAACAGGAATGATGAAAGGTTAATAATATTAGAGAACCATTAGTTAGTTTTGATAATAATATTATTATTAATATTACAAAGGTTCTCTGCCTGTATAGATTTATCCCAAAAGAAAAATAAGTCAAGGAAGTGGTGGCTCTGGTGGTTTTCAAAAAAGAAAAAAATAAGGAGAAAGAAAGCCCTTCATAGAATGATTTATAAAGAACATCCAATGTACTTTAAAAGTGCATTAAACTGCAATAATTAAAAATATATTAGGCTGGAAGAGAGAACATTGCAATGTTTTAAAATACATTTTAAGTATTTTCAGTACTGATGGTTTTCAAACAATTGAACTAATGTAAAGAAGGGATTTAATAGATTGTGTACTCAAGATTAGGGTAATATCCATCGATTTCATATTTGCCATGAAAGGGATATTTATATGTAATTTTAATTAGAGACAATAATAAGAATTGTTATAATCTGTACAGCAAAAGGAGTCTGGGGGACATTTCTTATTCCATATATTTCATTTTATTGTTTTAATTTTTATTTCCATTGAAAATGATATAGAAATGGAGTGAATGCTCATATTGGGATGAAGTCTCGATATTGGGATCACTGACCAAAGTTATATCAATAATCTATATTCAGGGATAGTCAGTACACTAGTTAATATAAGAAATTATACCATAAAAGGTGATTTAGCAAATATTGTAGGGAAATCAACTGGCATTAAATGTGAAGAAAAGCGTAGAATTTCACACAGGTAACAAAAACAAATTATCTTAAAATGCAAAACAATTATCTTAATGAAGCTATACAGTAAGTGGTTATGTTGACATTTTCAGTCTGTTGGCAATGTATGAAAGCAATAAAATTAAAAGAAAATGTTGGAGTTTGTAGTAAAAGTTTGGAAGTTAAATCATTATGTTAACACTGTACAATAAACTAGTAAGCTCTAATCAAGAATATTGTCTATTCTTTAAAAATATATTGCTGTTCTGGCATCTGTCTAGCAGCCAGGTACATTTTGGGGGGGATTAAAAGAATTACACTGACTGGCTAAAATAATAGAATACTTTGAATATTTAAAAGAACTGAAGTCTTGAACACAGAAGATGTAAGAAAGAACCCAAAAGACATAGATGGGGCAAATGGCTTCTTATCTTTAACCATTCTTACATTTTTGTGTTCTTTTGATCCTCTAAGAACATTTAGAAAACATGCACTTGATCCAAGTGTTTAGCAAAATGTTTATATCCAGCACATTTGGGAACCATTTTAGAGTGTATCACAAATATTTTGTTTCTGAAATAAAACAGGACCAATGTGAACATTGGAAATACTTTTTAAATGTGCAAATACATAAAAACAGAAATTTGTAGTGTTTTTTGTCCAAATAGTACATTTGCACATGTTATTTGCTCCTCCATCTTCCAGTTAAAAAAAGAATAAGTATTAGAAAATTAAATAATAACAATGACCAGACTTGGGTTCTTTCACAATAGGTATTAAAATATCATCAGACCAGCTTCCTGAAATATAGTTCAGCTGTGCGTTCAATGAAACTTCATGTTCTGACTCAAAAAGCAATCTGCAATATAAATATTTGTTTTAGTTTTTCCATGTTTAAAAAATCGACAATGCTTTTGATGAAGGTGGAAAATTTCTAGGGTACTGTGCACAGCGCAGAATGTTAAAGCTAACTGATTTACTGTGAAGCACAAAACAGTAGTGGAAAGATATAAAAAATAAAGTTGTAGTCTGTGAAGGGAAGGTAAATGAAATAGCATTTCGTTTTACCAATCAAACTATGTATAATGGTAAATCTCATCATTGTTGGACACAATTCAAATCATCATAAGATTTACTTAAACTGAAATAAAAAAACAATTATTGTTTAGGCATCCCCTATAAGTCTCCACTTAACACCTATTAAGGTGAAAGGAAAAAAAAAACACTTTTCAAATCCATTGTAAAATGACTTTTAATGTGTACTATACACATATTTTTGTCTGATATAGTTGTCTTGTCAAAAGGAAATATTTCTACAGTAGTTTGTAATTTTATAGATATAATATATACATATATATAATATATATTATATATACAGTATATAATTATAATATTTCTCAAAAGCAAGCATTTAAGTGAGGTATCTATTTGGCAGAAGGTCAATTTCATTCTGGATTTTTGAAATGGCAAATAATTAGCCAACCAAGCTTACTATTATCACCAACATATCAGCATGTGAGAGATGAAACAACCTGTGTGCTTCCTCTGAAATGTCAAACCATCTGTTTCATTTATGACTGCAATGCCAAAAGCACAAATGGTAGAGCTAAAATGGACCGATGCAATTCTGACATATGTCTAGCCAGAAATGGTGATCACTGTTGCATGGTTAGCCAAAGAAACATTAGCTGATTTCAGACATGTCCATATAAAGCAGTGCTCAGTCATTTGTGGGCCATGCTACTGAAGCTTCCAGTCACAGCCTGCTAAATTATGTACATTCAGGATTCAGGATTTAAATCTGAATTATCTGCACTGCAGGCCCAATCCGTGCTAAAAGTCGAGGAAATGTTTTTGTCTCCTTTACTTTTATAGTTTAGTTTGGCCAAGATAGTTATTGATAAATGAAACATGATAAAAGGATATTCTCTTGAGTACTTCATTTCATGGACATTTCCCCAAAAGAGGATAACTCAGGATTTACAAAAGCCTTTTTATGTCCAAGGAATTAGTATTTTTAATCAGATACTGTTCACATCTTAAATCACCCATCTACCAGGTTTATTTGCTACTAATGAAAACCTTTTTTGAGACAGAAGTATGAAGATTTTTTTTCCCTGCTTTCCTGAACATGAAATTTGTACGGACTTTGGCCTACTTTACATGATTTTCTGTTTTATTAGTATAATTGAAACATACTTGTGTGTGTACTGTAAATATTGTAACGAATATGCCCCTGGCCGCCTGGGCTGAGGAAGGTCTTCTTTAGTTCAGCTGGCAAGACCTCTGTTGAGCGACACCAGAGACCCGGGTTCATGCCCATGCAGTGAGGGACGAACTGTGGCAGGAGTGGTGAGAGCAAAGCCCAAGAAACTGAATCTGTTACAATATAAAATGTGAGTCATATCCTACATACATTTCTAGGGCTGAATGGACACATACAGATGTTGTGTGTATAACAACACACATATGTTGTGTTAAGATAAAAGAATAAACAAATTGTTATGACAAATTAAATATCAATACTACAATTTTGTTAGTTCTTCAAAATTGTATTTGATATGGTTTTGAATTATGTTGCATTACTCATTAGTCTTTGTTATTGGTGTCATTGTTTTTTCCAAGTTATGAACTATGAAAGCCTTGTTTTCAGAAACGTTCTATATATTGCTTATAACTTATTGCTTACACTGACGGATAGTGCTCAAAATAGAATATGCTCCATTCCAAAATCCACACATGCTTATCCTCTGTATATCAAATTTATATACAGTAGGGTCTCGACCTTCATGAGAGTTCAGTTTGCAAAACCTTCATGAATAGCCAAATCCACATGTAACCAAGTCCACTCCTACTGTATATTATCGTATAATGTACTACAGCATATACTGTGTATTGTTAAAAGACATAAGTAATCCTCTGTTATATGAAAATGAAAGTACTAATGCATTGGCTTTTAGTTAATTTAAATAACATTGATATACTAAAATAATAAAAAATGTATAGTAATCAGATAAAATGAACAGCATTAATCCCCTCCTCTGCATCCAGCCTGCAATTTCTCTCTCTGGATCTGTGATTAGCACGCCACTCTGTAATGAAACAGGCAATAAAACTGTCAGTGCATGACCTCTGTGACTTATCTTTTTGTAATTCCATGGCTATAATTTCTGTTTGCCACTCTCCTTATTATTGAAGTGTCTGGAAATATAAGTAGTCTGCTAACAAAATTTAAATCATTGTTCTAGAATAGGAAGAGAAAGAAAATGAAAACAGATTCCTACAAAACACTACTGCTTACATCTGACCAATAAGAAGTTGTGCCTCTTATGATGAAGCACTGTTTACTGTTCGTTAACTAGTTATTGATCCACGTGCACAGAATCAAGCTTTTACAAGGTAATTTATCAAAAGGTTTCTGGAAGCTAAGATGAAAACATAATGTCACACCTGTGTTTTATCTACTCTCCTTGTTACTTATCCAAATACTTCTGGCAGGTTAGTTAAACAAAACCTTCCTTTTCTTCCCTCCTCATGTTGGCCATCACTTAAATGTCTTTGCTTTGCAACTATTTTTCTAATTTAGTTTTTATTGTCAATTCCTAAACTGCAACAGAAATAAGACAAATGACCCATAGTTTCCTAGTTCCCTCCTGCTCCCCTTCTATGAAATAGCATTACATCTGCAATACTCCAGTTGGTAGATATTATATCTTTAGATATTGCACCCATTCTAATTGAGAATTAAAGTAGCCCAGCTAGAGAGTGAAAGAATGTATGAATAACATCCCTACAGGAAAGGGTAAATGCCATAATAATTTATTTATTTATTTATTTATTTATTTATTTATTTATTTATTTTTAGCTATTATACAGTAGGTCCTTTGGAACTTGATCAAATTTCCAGCTGCTGATTGGGCTTTTTCTATAACATGGAATGTACTATTCTTATATTTTATTGCAATGATCTGAGAATTGTTCATTGTTTCTCTCATTGGTTAGATTTCCTTTCAAGTTAGAGACATCAGCTTCCTCACACTGTAGCTGGGACAATATGATACGGCACACAGAAATCACAAATCTTGCTCATTCAGTGGATAATATGTTGTTGAAACTGATGGTCAGAAAACATCAGTTTTAGAAAACAGCCCGACGAGATTCTTGGGGTACTAAACTGCTAGCAAACAAACAAGATGGACTGAATGACTTCCTCTTGTTTGTAATCTTTCTTTCATTCTTAAATATTTACTGTAAGGGAGTTCCCTAAAGTAACTTTTTAGAATGACTTTGGGAAAATCATTTACTTAAGATGTGGCAGGATATTATGTAACACACATCCTTTACTGTAAAAGGAAACACAGAGAACCAGCATTAACCCCTGCTCTTAACAACTGAACACTTTTTCAGAAATAATGGTACTTATAGCCAACTGATTTTTGCAAATGAAAAGTTAATTATTTAAAATCACTTACTGGTAGTTCTCTCTTTGATGATGACTTGTGTCATTATCCATTATTCAAATTGTTTCAGTTATTTAAAATTAAATATTGTGCTTTCCAAAATTCCTGCAATATCTGCATTACAAATTAAATGGTAGACAGTTAAAGTACTTCATGCACAATACTGAATTTAAAACTAGATTTACCAATTATTGTATCTTGTTTTTCATGTAGTTTTAAAAACTATTTCTAAAAGAATCTGGGAGAGACACATGCACAATATAAAGTTAGACGTCAGGCACATTTACAAATTGTTCTTTTCACATTGAAATAGAAAACCCCCACTGAGGTTTAAATGGCCAGAAGGGGATTACCATTTGCTTTGAGTGGTAAAATTCTCTGCTGAGGGCAGGTTGGGTCCTAAAAGCCAGATTTGAGCAGATTCAAGTTCATGAATGGTACAGTTTCTTCATACAAATATTGAAATGAAGGGTTTTTTTTCCAGGAAGGGTGAAGTTTAAGTCAGTAATGCCATTAGACAGCAAAACTGATGTGGAAACTGGTCAGAGTTAATCTCCCAGAGAGACAAATATTAATAGTTGCCTACTTCTTACTTTAAGATAAAATTGAAGCCATAAAAAGGTTAATTAAAGGATTAGAAAACATCTGAATTATAAAATTTTATTAGATTGTACTGAGAATATGTAAAAATAGATTTTATTTCTTTAATTATTTTATTTGCATAAAACCTTTCTTTATCTTTAAATTATCTTTAATTTAAAGATAATAAAAAATACTGAAAATGGAGGTTTCTGCATGGTTATAAAACTTATAACTGCCAGTTGTAGTTTAGGCAAATCTTACATGAGTTCTGCCCAGTTTGTGTCTGGTGAATCATGTGCCTCACACACTATACAGGATTGTCATGCCCAAATTGGGACCAACTTGCATCCTGCTGTTGCCAGAGGCAACCCAAACATTCACAAGAGTTCTCAGTCTTCCTCCGAGCTTGTGCAAAATAGGTCAGGACGCCTCTCAATTAATCTAAACATCTTTCAAACGATCAAGGTTCCACTCTACTTAACTAGCTACAGTAGATATTTAAAGCAGATTGGTCCGCTGTGTCATTGCTTGTCCTAAAGCTTTCATTGTCATGTTTAGTGATAATTCTCTGTGAAACTACGTTTATAGTGTGTGAATGCACAATATGTATTTTTGAACTACTGTACTGTATGACATTTTGGAATCTACTGATTATCTCAATCCATGAGTCTGCTTTGGCAGAGTCCATGGAATATATATCTATCAAGCATGAGGACAGAATGATAGTGTATCATGAAAAAACAGCATTATGATACAATACTTTGTGCTACATAGTATGGTAGTAAGAGAAGTAAAGATATCACGTCTAGTGTCTGTAGCGTATAGGGTCAAGCAAAGTTACAATAGTGAGCTTTAGTTCCCTCACTTCAACAGTTTTACTTTAAAATGTATACACTTATTAATTAAGACAATTGATTATTTTATATTCCTTGTTTTGTATGTCCATTTTTATAAAAGACTGAAATACTTGGCAGTATAGTCCTGAAGTTTGGTTTAATAACAATCCAAATAAAATGTGGAAATCTTATTTGCTACATTCTACAAAAATGTGTCCTAAGAATATAAAAATATATTGGTGCAAAAATGCAGTAACTTAAAATACCTTAATCGGGATTTGGCAGAGGAAGTAAAGGTAATATACAGGAAACTATATTCCTCAAATCCACTTTTTGTAGTTTAAATATGGCTTTAATTGTTATATATAACCAAGATGCTGGCTAAGAAAACCAAGCAGCAGAAAGCAGTTACCCATATAATAATGCTGACACAGAAATACCTTTTAATGTGTTCCAGGTATCTCCCCTGACATTATGCACAGATATGGCCAAAAATCTCTCCTGTATCCTGTCTGAAAAGACTAGTAGACCTAAGGGCAACTTTGGAAAGGATGTCTAATGAGTTTTACAAGTGTATTTCCCCATTGTAATTATATTAAAACAGCACATTACAAACACCTTCGAAGCTAGTAGTTTAATCAACCACACAGGAATTTCTTTTACAATTGGCTTTATGACTTTGATTCCAGAGAGATCAGATATATTTCTGAAGAACAGTTTTTGTAGATGAAATCTCTACATAGCATTATCAAAACATAGCAAATATGTACAGTATTACCTTTTCAAAAGAAACATTTATAAGTAGATAATTACTAGTATTTTTATTTGGTTTTTATAATTTCCAGTTTATGGGCATTACCAGCTGTTAATTATTACTTTCTAAATTACATCACCATAGATTCTCATCGTGGGCGGCACGGTGATTAGCATAGCTACAGGGTAGCTTGAAGCAGTGCGGCCCTGGGTTCAATTCCAAACCTATGGTGTTATCAGCGTGAAGCTTTATATGTTTTCCCTGTGTTTTTGTGTTTTTTTCTATATGCCCTGGTTTCCTTCTACAATCCAAAATCTTACTGGTAGGTTAATTGACTTCTGAGAAAACTGATAGTCCAGAGCATAGTTTGGAAAAAGCCTTGGATCAATATTGTACACATCATAGGTAAAAATCATAGATTGATTAATCAAATCACACATTTAGACAAATAAAAAATCACTCATTCGGTACACATTTAATTACTTAATTTGATTTGAAGGAAATATACACAGATATTAGGCAGGTGTAATGTAACAGATAAGCCATTCACCTTATTCCTGCATCAGGTTACATCAGCTGATTTTAAACTTGGCATTTTTCACTAGCAGCTAAACTTTTTCAAGTTTAGTCCTGAAATGTTACTGTAACTAGTTACTTTTGCAGCCACGTCACCCTGCAGTTCATAACTGGCAACCCACTAAAGCTAAGTAAGTGTGAGCCTAGTCAGTATCTGGATGGAAGACCTCCTGGGAAAAACTAAGGTTGCTGCTGGAAGTGCTGTTAGAAGGGGGTGCTCACCATGCAGCCTATGTGGGTCCTAATGCCCCAGTATAGTGACAGGGACACTATACTGTAAAAAGACATTGTCCTTTGGATGAGATATAAAACCGAGGTCCTGACTCTTTGTGGTCATTAAAAGTCCCAGGGTGTTTCTTGAAAAGAGTAGGGGTGTAACCCCGGCATCCTGGCCAAATTTCCCATTGGCCTTTAACAATCATAGCCTCCTAATTATCCCCATATATGAATTGGCTTCATCACTCCCCACCAATAGCTGATGTGTGGTGAGTGTTCTGGTGCACTATGGCTGTCGTTGCATCATCCAGGTGGATGCTGCACATCGATGGTAGTGGAGGAGAGACCCCATTACCTGTAAAGCGCTTTGAGTGGAGTGTCCAGAAAAACACCATATAAGTGTAAGCAATTATTATTATTATAACTATTATAACTATTTTCATTGCTAAACAACAGATGTTCTTCCATTTGACCTCTAAAGTAAATCATCTACAGTAAAAGTATACTGAAAGTGAATTTTCTTTATGAACCAAGATGGTCTCCTGAGTGCCAATTTTTATTGTTTTTCAGTATTTAACCTGTATAGCTAACTATTTTTGTTTAGAAAAATTATGAATATCAGTGTAATAAAGATAGAATTAATAGCTTGTTACTGCATAAACCAAGATGGGCACATACAGATAATCATCTTGTTCTCACAATACTAACACTGAAAAAGATCCTTGTTGTCTTACCATCTGACAGCTCTTAAAAACTGTTCAACTAATGAACTCTGAACTTCATTATTGAGGATGCAACTACAGTATGGCAAAATATGATTTATGCGTACAACAGGATAACAAACTACCATCGATGTGCAGCATCCACCTGGATGATGCAACGACAGCCATAGTGCACCAGAACACTCACCACACATCAGCTATTAGTGGGGAGTGATGAAGCCAATTCATATATGGGGATAATTAGGAGGCTATGATTGTTAAAGGCCAATGGGAAATTTGGCCAGGATGCCGGGGTTACACCCCTACTCTTTTTCCAATTTCTTAATCACAGGTTAATTTCATTTTTACTTTGAGGCATATTTTCCTTTCAGCTCAAAAATGTTGGTATTTCAAATTGGTATCCATCGTGGACCAATTTCTGAAGTTCAGAACTTCCCTTATTAATGTTTGTTGCCTAAAATGTAACTATCATTTGTCATTTATCACACATATGGTTTTCATGTGGTTCAACTAACTGTCCCACGTATCCACTATGTACTTTAACTAGTGTCTTCTTCAAACTTCATTACACTGGCATTACCATACATGGATGAACATGTAATAAATGTGAATTGTCATTATTCTGTGTTCTTGAATTATTAAGGTTCCATAAATCATCAAACAAAAGTAGTAGCACAGTACCATTTCAGTGAGAGGGGTGAGCCTGTTTAGTCGAGCAAAGCCTTGAAATGTCAGGGACGAGGGCAGTGAGCTTCAAAAGCCAATCTTGCTCAGCATCCATTTTGTTGCTGTACTTTGTCTTGATTGCAGTGAGAGCAGAGAAGCCTTTCTCACAAAGTTAGGTAGTAGCAAAAGGCATCAAAATCCACACAGCCTTTAAAGATGTTATAATGTACAGTAGTATTGAGGACCCTAAGCAGAAACCAGAGCGATAACCAGTGGCATAGTTGAGCGAGCAATCCGAGGTCCATAAACTGTAGGTAATCAAGCCGGGCAAAAGTAGAAAAACCAGAAGCGGAGCCATAAGCCGTGAGGAAGCCAAGAGTCAAAACCAGTACAATCAGTATAATGCCAAAACTGAAACCAGGAGACATAGTCGGGGAACAAACCAGGGTCAGGAAACCAATAAACAACTAGAAAGTCACAGCAATAGAAAGATTAGCTCTAGCCAGGATAAAACTAATACTGAGCAGAGAGAAGTGTGAGAGAGCTTTGTATTCACTCTGTCTTTGGATCCAGAAGTCCAAAGAAATCCAGTAGTTTCCAGTACTGACATCAATGTCTCGTCAGATGATAACTCGAGCAACTTCTCTTATTCAGCACAGGTCAAGTCCTTGGGTATTCCTATGACATCAACAGTAAAGGGGTTCCTTTAAGAACAGTAAAGGAAACTGTTCTTCTTATTTTATTAACAAAAAGCTGCAGCTGTTTAACAAAAATTGTTAAAGCCCCTGCAGTCCCATATTCAGCTCATTCAAACATGAGATTATATCAGACAGGTAGTCTAAATTTACCAGCCACACTGGATCATCTAATAGACTTGCCAAGGGAGATTACTGGTCATGCAAAAACATGTGTACCTCGGACTGCAGTTCAAAGAGGTGGTGGCCACTTTGCCCCTTGATAACCATCTCACTTCAGTATGTAGCAAAAGCTGCACATACAGTATTTGCTGCCCATTTCATTACAATGCACATTGAACAGACATGAATTCATTGGTAGAGCCTTGATACAATTCACCACTTTGACAGCAGAGTCTAACACAGATTTTATATCCTCAGGCATTTTCTTGACTGCCAAGGCTTAGCGGTGATCTGTCGGAGCTGGCGTCAGTACTCTTGATGCCTATTCCTTTCAGCCACTATATAATATTTGATTTTTGTGAGATATTCATTTTCAATCAATTGTTCTGTTGGCAAATGTGGCGCTTTTGGAGAAATGTTTCCCCTTTTCCCCTTAAAAGACAGTCAGGAGTCCGTCTCAGAAATTAAAAGAAGTTTTTTTCTGTTTTCTATCACACTTTCCCGTGCTTACAAGATTGGCAGTGTTCCAAAATCACACACATTCTCCTACCTCCCTGTTTGCAAAAGATAACTTCTTTTAATACAATAGGTCACCTACAGTAGGTTCGTAGCATAAATTCTTATACAATGGTATAGAATTACATAGTAGCCTTTGTGCCCACTCAAGTATTAGCGCGCTGTATCGTCATAGCTAAGTACATAGGCTGCGTATTTGACACATAAACTAATAGAAAATATCCCGTCCCAATTTTTCAGTGCACACAACACATTTCCAGGTTCATCTGGCGTACCACCTGGGGTTACTCCACGTACCACCAGTGGTACGAGTACCACAGTTTGAGAACCACGGACATAGTTACAATTGTAAAAATAGTTTGTATAATAATGACCCCTGGCTGGATTCCACTCTCTATGTTTTCTATATTTAAACAAACTCATAAGGGAAATAATTCAAATATTCATATACAAAAATGATGTAATTTAATACAAATATGAATATAAAAATATAAGCTATAGTAGTAACTAAACATTACAGAGAAATACTAAAATTAAAAAACATTAAATCCACAGATGTTTGTCTGAATTAGTCATTACAAGGGTAGGGAACTCTTGTGTTGTCCTACAAACATCATTATTTTAAAACAGCTGACATGAGATAAAATCTATTAAATGCCACTTTAAACCTCATGGTTTGTAAGTCCTCAACGGGACTTTTTATGAACAAAAATGTATCCATTACTGTCAGTTTTACAGTAACTAATTAACACATAATGTAGAATAAACATTAATCATTTTATTTTTATTTTTAGCCTTTTGTGAAGTTTAATTTTCCTGTGGAGAGCTGCAATAAGGTTTTTGTATTAATATTACAGTATATGCGATGTTGAAGTTTCAAAGTCACAGCTGTTACTTGGCTTGGTGCCCATTCATTAAAATGCAGCTTTTGGGTTTAGAGACAAATGCTTTGCTTTCCTGGGCCAGTGCAAAAGCCATGACATTTCGAGGAAAGTTCGTCAATGTGTGTAATCTGTGTTTTCTTTTTTTTATTGGCAAGCATCAATGGAACCATTCCAGGAGTTATACAGTAATGTTAAAAAGCTGCTTCTACATTGAAATTCAGTTGCTTGTGCTTGGAATGTATTTTTCTGTAGTTTTCTTTTTTTATTGCATATCTTCAGTTTTTTTAAGTTTAAATGAAAATATTGTTCATACTTTGAGTGAGTGTTTTCATAGAATAGTGTTAATTCTATAAATAAAGGATAATCATCCTTTCATACTGATGTCAAGTGTTATTATTAAAGTATTTATTTTAGGCTCCTCAGCTCAACAAGAATTCAATTTACAACCAAAGGTTCAGAACATGTTGTTTAATTAATGACTTCAGCTTTTTTATATAAACTGAATTTTTATAAAATGTTATGTGCGGACATAGTATTGAATATATTCCCACACTAGGGTATATGTTGTCATATATTGTAAATTAATCTGCTGTTAATCAAACATCTAATCAAGTTCAATATCTTGTTTTGTTATAATAATACTGTTCAGCCACTCAAATCGAATCTTGCCTCCATAGTTCCATTTATCTAATCTGTCTAGAAGCATTCTTGCTGAGTAGAGGTATGTTTATGATAGAGGTGTTTCTGAGAGCTTTTCCATTTGTACTTTTTTAGAAACAAGATACACAAAAGTGGTGATTTTGTATGTTCTGTTCGTCCCTTTTTGTGGCCACAGGGTTTCCTTGGGAGTAGAACACAATATTTTGCATACCCCTAGGAATGTAACCTTTCTACATGAAAATGATCAGAATTTGCTTAAATCAGAGAGAACAACCAGATCTGGCCTTGGCAGTTTCCTCACTTTTTGTGAAGACTGCATACAGTAAATGTGTTCTGGGAGATGGTTACGGCTAACATTTGTCAGAATGCCCAGAGTATGTGAATCTGTAACTGCAAAAAGGGGAATACTGTATTAAATGTTCACATCAAATTGAAAAAAGAACATTTAATATTCTTTTGAGGAGGTTAAAGAATTCCATTATCGACATAGAGTTTGATTCTTGAATACTTATATTTAATGGCCATTGTCAAGATGCCACAATTATTTTCACTGACAGCATATACTGTATGTTTCTACTGTTTTAATTTAAATTTTATATGTAATATATACATATGCATTATTCATTCACAAAAAGATTGTTCATACATAACAGTATATTTACATTTCCAAAGAGTCTAATTGACAAATTGTTCTTTCAGTCATATTGTAAGAAAAATACTTACGCCTCATTTGTCACTAGAAAAACATTGCTTGTTACTTAAAGAACACAATTTTGTCATATGCAATGGTATATAAATTTGAAAAGTGTTTTACTTGTTTATGTCCTCAGTTCAACAAGAATTTTGAACAGCTGTCAACTGGAATTTCCTAACCTGCCTCTACGTCCCTTTTTTATTGAACTTTCAAAGTTCAAAGCTTGATAGGTTGTGTTTGGCAGAGACTGCAATGTATAATTTCCTTTGTGAAATATTAATGAGGACTCAGATTCCAGGTCACTTTTAATAATGTTTGTAACCAATTTTTTTAAGTTAAAAGAAAATTAAGAAAACAAATGTGACAGAATGAATGACTTTGAGTTCCTGGAAGAGTACTATAGCATTCCACAAGCAATCAGAGTCACTAACTGAACTAGCTAATGTGCAAGCCATAGAGAGGTCAGTCTTTTAAAAAGACAGTACTGACATTAATGTAACAGGAGATTGAAAAAGAAAAGTACTGTCAGCCTGAATATTCTTTGAATATCCTGTGTTTGCAAGTGATTGCTAATAATAGGATATTTACATGGGAAATTGAGTAAAATGATAGCAAAGCATGCCCTCATTTGCATTTCCTTTTCACATTCATTAATGTATTAAATTCATATGGAAATGGGTTTTTCAAGTGACCACCAGACAAAAATGAAAAACAACAAGAAAAACAAAACTAAATGCCTGATAAATGAGAAAGTCCCCTGAAGAATGCTTTTATGTTTTGTAATTGTTTAGTAGTTGATTGCAATTTGAGTTCTTGCACTACAAACCCTTAAAGCAATCTTCAGAGTACATGTTTTTAACGGTCATTTAATAATATAATTTTCACATAGCAAGAAACATTGGCATTGGACAGAACTACTACAGTTCAACATTTCAAAACACTTTGTGTATGTAAGCCAAAAATGCAGACTAAATATTTGTAACTCACAGCAGAGTGCAATGTTCATTCGGTTTGAATTTATCTCTATGAAACTTCTGTGAATAGCGTTTACTTTAAGTTTTTGCATTTCCTAAACCAAGGCTTTCGAGTCCTACAAAGTGACTTGGGGGTTGGGGGTTTCTTTCCAGACCGCTTGTAGGTCTATATAGTAATAGAACCAAATATGCACGATGGGTTGAATGGCCTTCCTCATGTTCTGACTGGAACTAAAAAAAAACTAACAAGCAACATACTTTGGAATGCATAGCTTTAAAGAAGCCTTTAAATATTTTCATTGCATCCAGTCTATAAACTCTACACTCCTGTTTCTATGTAGACATTATGTTCTACTTTTAAATAATAAAATATGTAAATATATTTTTGCTTTTTATGAATCAGAAGTTAGAAAAAGCCACAATTAAACCACTTAATCATAGAATTTTTGTGGTCTCAGAAAAGTCCACCATTATGTTGCTAGTATAAAAAGCATGCCATACTTTCTTAACCCTGAAGAGGGTGATCCCTACCTACATAAGAAAAACTGATGGAACAGCTAATGCATTCTGCATTCTGCTTCACAAACCATGTTGTAAACATTAACCACTGTTTAAATAGTGATTTCAAACTGAAGATGAGGACAAAATCATATATTTATTCAATTCAAAATACTTTCTTCATCCCCAGAGAGGCAATTTACAGTATATATTTTATTTTCCTTCATATTCCGCTGCTCTGACAATACTGTGCATATCATTTTCAGAAGTATGTAGGTAAACATTTACCATCATAAATATGCACAGTTTTGGCAATTAAAATCTTCTTAAACCCCACTCATGTATTTTTTTCATTTCTAGATTATTCTAAACTATATTTTTCAGGTCATTTGCAAAGCAGAAATAAAATCAAAATAAGAAACACATTGCATTTGGTAGAACAACACATTAATTTAGATCTCCACAACTGTACTTTGGTTCTGAATTCAAGCTATGGTACTTTTTACACTATTAACCATTTAATGCTGGTAATTATCAGCTTTTCTTTTTCATAAGAATATTTTTACTACTCTTAATGGTAATTACACAAAGACAATGCAATCTACCAATATAACAATTTATGCCCCAAAAGAGACATACTTTATAAACTGCTTGTGAGATCATCATTTAGATGTAGATTGAAATGGGTACTGGGAATTTGAGAAACGAGTTTGCATAAAACATATGATCAGTAACTTATACTTAATTATTAAATAATAAATAATAATAATAATAATATATAATATATTTTTCAAGAACAGATTAAAAAATGGAAGCCAGTTGGCCTACAGTATGTAGCCCTTTTAATGGTTAGCACCTAATTGATCCAAAGATCTGAACCAGCTTTTTCTTGAAAGAAGCCAGCATATAGTCTGCAACAGTATAGCCGGGCAGCTTTTCCCTACAGTAAAGAAGTTTGAGTAAAGAAGTATCTCCAGTTCTCAGTTGCCACTTGTGTTCTCTGGTTCATGTTCACTGTTCACTCTGATGAATTTTGCTGGGTTGGTGTTCTCAAACTCGTATCTTGTACCCTTTTAATATTCTCTCTTTAGCACCACGAAAGGTTCAGTTCCTTCAGCCTGTTGGTGCTGAATGTATCTTGTTGCTCTTCTGTGGGTTGATTCTATAGTAGCAATATCTTTCTTTGTAACGTGGTGACCCAAATTTTACACAATATTCTAAATGAGGCCTTACTCATACATTTTACAGTATACATTTTTAACATAACATCTATTCATTAAAAATCTACTGTTTAAACTATATATACTAACTTTGATTGCCTTTATTCCCCCACTTCTCTGGAAGATGTAAATGATTTGTCAAGCAACTAAGTCTCATACTTGCCAATTAAAGCTATCTCACTTTTCAGATCTTCCATTGTGTAAGGGTTCCTGTACATGTCTTTCAGGTATCAACACAACACAAGTTCCTGAGATTCCAATCTGGAGAATTAATTATGATCGAAGTGTCCCATAAAATAATTTGGAATAACTTGATACCTAAATCATATTGTTATAGGCACTGAAAAAATGTATTATTAGTATACCAGTGGCACCATACTAAGATTAGCTGTATGAACATGATCTGTGAAATGTAGCCAACAATAAAAAATGCCTAATTTCCAAAAAGATGCTCAGTTATAAGAAACAGACTCATCAATGTCAAATGTTTTGTTTCAAAATAACAAGCAGAGAAGCCATCTCCAGCCTCCCACGACATATACTCTACATATTGTACATTGTCTGATCTTATCATGTGATGTCCATTAAAATAGCGGAGACAAGAAGCACTCCTGGATGAGTCACACAATGATACAAAGAATCATTGCTGCAGCATCTCCCACTATACATCTAAAGTGACATGCTCTTTATTTGTTTTCTGCAAAACAGTGGTAGACGAGAATGTCAAACTTCCACAACGCCATTAATAGTCTTTGAAGGGAATAAAGAGCTGGGACAGAACCTGTATCTGTCTTCCTGTTTCCAAGGTTCAACTATGTAATTAACTTAGAGGCTAAAACTGACTCCTCTATAGTTGGAGCATGCACTTGGATCCTCTTTCTCAAAGACAGGAATCACCACCCCAGTTTGGCTGTTGACAGGCTTCTTACACTCGTCCATCTTCCATCCAACATTGAAAAGACACAGTTCTCACCTAACACCTAAACATTGGCTAGCAAATCTAATATCTGTTGGCTAATGTAGGATTTTTGTGAATTTAGTGGGACAATTTACTAATTGTAGCAGTAATTCACGTGGTGGTTCTTTGATTATTAGGATTCAATCATCAGAATAATCAGCAATACACACACAGGTGCAAATACACAAAACACATTTATTAATACATAAGATTGTGCATATAAAAATATATGACAGCCTGCCTGGATACAGATGGTAGATCTTATTGTGAGGGTTACCAAGATACAGAATATACTGTATCACAATCACGAAGAGATACAAGAAATATGCATTTAGTATAACATTCGGCTATACTATCTCGTTAATCAGTCTCATCAATACAGATTCTACATTAGATACTCATTAAATACATTATTTAGGTAAATACATTATTTATACGAATTAAATTGGTATGAACTTGTGTTGAGATAACAATTGAATTCGTGAGGTTGGTAATGTAGAATTTATACTCATTCAGTATATGGATTCGTATCTCCCGGCACGGACAGTGAAGGAACAGCTGACAGGCTCTGTCGAAGTGGTATCCAATCTGTGGTCTTCTGGGTCAATGTCCTGGTGCGACTTGGAGTCGAGGGGAGAAGAACTCCTGTCAGTGTTCTCCTGTCAGCTTTGCGCTGGACCGTTGTTACTCTCCATGGACCTGGTAGTTAGTGTCAAGCTGATCTAGTGGAAGTCTGTGCACAGAGGTGACTGCGTGGTCAGAGCAAGTCACTCTTTGGGGGGAGAAACTTGGTTTACTCCCGGTGTAGAGGCTACCTCCGAATAAAAGTATAAAATGTATATCTACAAAAGTCCGACTGTATTGCAGGCGGATACAACAGCGGTTGCTAGCAGTTCACAAAGTCTTGCTGCAGGTTTGATCTCAGGCAGAATTCTGTCTTTACGTATGGGCTCTCTCTGGCTCGGCACCTGGGAAAAAGTTACAAGTCCCAACACTCAGACAACAGCACTGGCAGTCATGTGATTGCTCAAACAAGTCTGAAGGAGCGCAAGAGTGACGGAGGAGCAATCTCGGGGCTCTGTGCAATGCCTTTTAACTGGAGGACATACAGTTACCATACTGTAGGTAATTGGACAAGAGGTTGCCGGACAGTTGGGGTCCCCATACCCTGCAGGTTCCTGATTGGTTGGCCAACTTTAGGAATGATTGACCATGACCTCTGACTCTAGGACCACAATCCAGATGTGCTTAGGGTCTCACTAGACAACCAGGCGCCAAGAGTGGGCATCTATAGTGATAGCTGTTTGCATCCCAATCCTGGGAACTGTTCCTTATTAGGAAGACAAACATCCCTAAATCAGTGCACAAACATGAATAGCTCCTAATTGGCTTGGACCACAGAGATAAGTGAGATGGGTCTCACTGGGAAAAGCATAGCAACACTTAATTCGGTCTTATTAATAAGCAGTTCTGCTATACTAATCATCTACAGTATACCCCTGCTGTCTAACCACTACAAAGGCATTCTATTACTGCGGCAACAGTGATAGACCTGAACTCACAGGAGATTTCTGGTACCACCTCCTGTAAGGACTGAGAAGTTCCTGAAAGTTTCCACTCTAAGCAGTCTCCAAAATCAACAATTAATGCTTACAATTACCAACCTCCATTAAGGCAACAAATAGTTTGCCAAACACCTTTCAAGCTGTCTAATCGTATTTCCCTATAGTCAAATTCTTCCAAACATTTGATTTAGTGACTACTACAGCCCCACAGTCCTCTCGGTCAAACCAATAGCTCTCAGCCAAATTACTGTAGGTAGGCAAATTCCTGAACATTGAGACGCATCAGAAAGTGTCCACACTGCTTCTACATAACTACAGTATTTCAAGCCACTACCTGACATGGAAGACTTATATGACATCATTGTCATATTCAGGCCCCATTTTGATATTTTTTGGTTAACCCAACTGCGATGGTATTCACCTTCATGTAGTATTTTATGAACCACTAAAATGTTTAGTGGTTAACACACATTAACATCTAAGACTAAAATATAAAAGATATGTTACCATCTCAGAAAGCAGAAAACTTTGTTATAATGCTATTTGTTATTTGTTGTTGTAATCTTAAACTTATAATCTAGAGGTACTGTCAATACAAAGGTTAATAAAATGGGGAACTGCCAGTCACTTTCTGTTCAGATACTGTAGTTCTATGCTTTTCACCATGTTGCTGTGACTAAAGTAAATCAAACAAAAGTACTACTTTTAATATAAAAAGCTCCAAACATCCATCCATTTTCTAACCACATCTTCCAATTCAGGGTCACAGGAGAGCCTATCTTAGAAAAGGCAGGATAGCTCCAAACATTCTTAGTTTAAATGTGAACTAATTTTAACATTTGTCATATGGAAAGAGAAGTCACCAAGGAAGGCCATTTTGTACTTAGTCTTCGTTGTTTTTTTCTTCTGTTTCTTTTCCTACTATCACACCTTTTCAAAGTAACACACTTTAACTTTTGAAAACTAATATCCGTCTAATAGGGCATCCAATGTTAAGTAAAATGTAACAGTGTACTTTGGTATATTGTCTTTAATATCCATTCTGTTTTTGTCTAATATTCCTCTCTGTTTATGATTTAAAAATGCACATTCTTATGTTGAATAGTTAACTTCCATTGTACAGTATTTCTTGTTGTCTTTTCGTTTAAAATAATTGTGTGCATTGGACTGTTTTTCCATCCATGTATGTGTTTTTCATGGATTTTAAGATGTTTTATCAGAAAACAAAACCAAGGAACAATGGTATTCTGTACCCATGATGTTTAGCCAGAACATACATTTAATAAAATCCACATTCACAGCTCCACCCAACCACAGAGCACAACAAAAGCATAAACACATATGCTTTCCAATTTCCAGCAAAAAATATAATGATAACAATATGAGATCGGTGAATAAAATGAAAATAATTCTTTTAATTAGGCAGCATTACAAAATTGCCACTTCTTAGTCACTTTAAGATCCGTAAAATAAACATCAAATGTATACTGTGCAGTTTTGTACAATGGCCCTGAAGTGCAAAAGATAAATCAGTAAATACTGTGTCACAAATAAAAGTGCTGTAGTCTACTACTTTTTCTAATATGCAACTACAGTATGAGCAAACTCACCTTGCTTTCACTACGTGGCTAAACTAGGATGATGAAGCATGACTGTTACGATTTCCACATTAGAAACCGCACACTGGAAGACCTTAAAGGACAAGAACCAAAACTGTAGTCAGAACATATATTTAAATACAAAGTTTTAATAACAAACCCATGGGAAATAACACTAACATTGTCTTAAAATGGATATCAGGATTTTCAAGTTCAAATACCTCCAAAACCAGACTTCGGCGATCACGATGTAAACCAAATACAGTATAGAGTCCCAAACCCCGAGACCAGCACTGCTCCATATGAAGGCATCTGTCACCAGGAGCCAGATACAAGGTCATTCGCACGGGGTAAACCATGACCCGGAAAACCAGGAACTTTGCAACCCAGGAGCACAGAGAAGGATTCCCGAAGAAGTTCGGAACCTGGTATAACCGGGAGTCTATGCCGAAGATCCACAACAAGGAAACCGAAAGCATATGCAGTGGAGCAAGTCTGACTGTACAAGCTGACACCGAGGATTGTGTCACCGAGCAACACAACATTTTGGCCGTGGAGCATTTTTCGAGTGTCACACATACCACACCTAAAGAAGGCTCCACAGCTGAAACGTTGCATTTCCTTTCTTCTCTTTTCAGCATGGAATAAACCTTTACTTGTTCCTTTGCAACCTATGCATGCTGATGCAGCTACCTACTTGAACTCTTTTTAATTTAGCACGTCTAATCTTTTTATTTTGCACCACCCCCTTTTCAGTTTGCAGCACTTTTTTTTTTCATTGCCATCACACATTTTGTTTGCGTGTCCTTTGCACTTCAGGGCTATTTTTGTCACGTAGTGACAGTAAAAAACATTGATGTAATGGTATTAATAAAGTTACAGTGTAGTGTAAATAACAATGGAAATCTAAGATGAGTTAAAACAGCCATAGACAGAATGTGCTTGTAGTTGTCCTTGTTTGATCATTTCTGTTAAATTCATGAACAATTTAAATTGGTTCAGTAATATGCAACTCATAATAACTCACATATGCTGATGTTACTAGGAAACTAGAAACATGTACAGTAACAGGGTTTTACAAATTTTAAATGTTACAAGACATTTTTACACAGTGTAGGATAATGGTGATATTAATTTGTTAAAATAATATACGGGGTATGGGCATAAAATAGTGATGGAAACTAACACAAGATTACCTACAATCTTAAAATGAAACTAAATCCTTACTTAGGTCCTGTGTCTCTTCTATTCATAAGTTTAGACTCCCTTGATTCATCTATTTGATCTCTCATTGCATCTGTGGGAATAATTCTTCCTGCAGATTGTGTTTCTGACCTGGAGTTTTCTTTTCATAGACCTTTTGGAAGCTGAAACTTTCCTGCATATTTCCTCCAGACTCTGTAAATGTACCTGCCTGTATGACTTGCAGAGGTAACTTTCCCCTAATACGGCTATATAATTGCCTTTTTCCTGTGGTTTTGGAGACCAGCTGTTATCTGTTAAGAGCCCAGCAATCACATCAGCTGCCGACTTTCCTTTGACATGTAAAGTGTTTGCTTATCAACAATGAAAGGCATCAGCATAACTCAGACATTACATCTCCCATAAATATCTGAATTAAAATGTTAAGTTTGTGTTGCATGATCATGATGTACATTTTTAATCCATACAAAACCTTGTGTAAAAAAAATGCTTCCTCTTCTCAGTTTTGCCCCATATATTCCAAATGGAATCCTATTCAAGACGAAAAAAAGATTGTTTCATTTAGCGTGTCATTGTAAAACATTCCTTTGAAGACCCTAAATATATCTGGTTGCTCTTCAATAGTGTCTCCAAACATATAATCTTCCAGGTGTTTGCTCCATGTTGAAGCTAGTCTGAAGTTTATCAAAACCATTCTAAAAATCTAAATATACTATATAATACTATCTATGTGTATCCATTAATTCTGTTGCTTGTCTAAGAAGTTAAGCATCATTTCTTCTCTAAATCCATGCCCAAATATATAAAACCTGAGATCTAAATATACTGTAACTATGGGGTAGAAGAAATGTTGTCCCTGTGGGATTCAAAGGCATAAGGACTAAGTTTGACCAAACTGTTTTATATCCATAATAGAATGTTAGAAAATAGGCTTAACACTATCAGAGAATTACAGTATAGACATAACTAGAAAGTAAGGAAAGAACGTTATTAACATGTTGAAATGTGATTTTTGGACCTCAGTATATCAGTGTGTGTAATGCTGATATATTGTCTAATACTCTCTGCCAGCAGTAAAAGCAGAAACAGCTAACAGTACTGGGGAAAATGACAACCCTGCTGTGTGTCTGTTTAGTGTGATTTGAAAGGATATCACTGAGTTTGCACACAAGAGATCGCGCTATTGACAAGTGCATACAGTATATCACACAAATGGATGAATAGTAAAAACCTTAGTATTTAAAAACAACATGTGGGCAGTAATACTCAAGATGATGGAACATTTTATCTGCCTGTTAAGAAATGACTGCAATAAAAGGTTGTTAAGGGGCCAGCTCCAGAATATGGAAGAGAAGCCATACATGATCAGAAACATATCAGCAATTCAGAAAGCCTATCAGGTCATAATCAATTTCTACGTGTTTGCAGACAAATAGTTTCATATCTGTGTTTAACTGCAATATTAGTGCATATCTATAACATACTATGAACTTTTTGCCTTAGTTAACAAGTTAAATTAGACTATTTTTAATCTAAGTGGTTCAGGTGGATAGGTGCGTCAGCATGGGTAGTCTGCAAAGGAACAAGTAATAGGGTTTCACAGTACCTCAGGCTACATCGACTCTGCAGTGACGAAATGGATTCCCAGAACCAAGCACTCAAAATGCATTCTTTTTTCATCAATAGAGGATACCCTACCCATGTTATCAAAAGGGCCCTCACACGGGCCAAAAATAGCCCTCGGATCAGCAACTCCCGGTCTCACAACCTCAATTCATTGGTGCTTCCTTACCACCCTAACACACTTTTTACCCCTAGGACCATTATTAATAACAACTCAATTTTTCAGGATGATCCCTCCATCGGTACCCTTTTTTATAACCATCCAATCATCTCTTACCACCGACCACCCAATCTATGTAAACTTCTGTTTCACAGCTCACTTTACAGCACTCAGCAATCATCCCCACCAGGTACCTTCCCCTGCAACAGAACTCGCTGCATCACCTCAAATACATATCTAACAACAAGCTCATTCAGGGACCTCAGGTCAATTCTGGATCACCTAGATGACATCCTGTACCTCCAGCAACCTCATTTACTGTATCTCTTGCAAAAAATGCCCAGCTATCTATACTGGGGATACCGGAAGGAGACTAGGAGACCGCTTCAGAGAACATGTTAGGGCTGTGAAGATTAAAGATTTCTCAAAGCCCAGTTTTTCATTTCACCTCAGACAGCCATGATCACACTGATCTTTGTGTCTCTATTCTCAAAGAAGGGTTTCTCAACTCCCAGAGCAGAAGGTTCACACCTTCCCCCTTCTCTCAATGACAGATTTATTTTCGTGTAATCTTCTCTATTCTCATGCAGGTTTCGACTTCACACCTTTCTTCACCACTCTCCACGTTACACCACCTGAGTGGCCTCTGTACCTCTTATGCCTCCTCCCCTCTCCCAGTTTTTCTTATTCTGTGCTATTTAATCTTTGCTGTCTGCCCTGTCTTTCTCACACCTGATGAAGGCTCCAAAGCCAAAACGTGTTTTCTCTCTTCTCTTTTCAGCATGGAATAAACCTATTACTTGTTCCTATCTATGTATTAAACTAGATAGACTATGTCATTTAGAAATGAATAAAATAGAAAGGACCAATTTAATCCCTTATCATCACAAAACAGTTCATGTGGAATGCCACCTTCTCCAGGAGATCTTCTGTACACTTCTGTGTACAAGTAGCAGCTTCCTCTGACTCCTGCAAAGCAACAGTAGCACCACCAAGCTCAGCTTGTGGGGGAGTTAACTGAGGGAATTTCAGTCAATTTAAGAAAACTATTATTTTTGCCAAATCTCTTCCAGTTTCTGAAACATAAACATTAGATTGCCTGGAAAATGGGATTACATTTGTAATATGAGTTCTGTTGTAACACTGGTGATTTAAGAAAAAAATCTTTCAAAGTGTCCATCTCTCTAGGCTTACTTAGTTGATTGGTACATTTTTGTTGTTTCCAAACTACATGTTGTAGTTAAAAAATGTTTTGGGGGGATTACCTGTGAAAACTGCACAGCAGTGAACAAAGCATTGAGCAGAAACAAAGCATCCCACAAAGAATGGAGATTAACTTCAGGATTTTCCATTGAAAAAAAATCCTTCAAACCCTCCTTCAATTATTTTTTTAAAAAGTCCATATTTAGAAATAAGTTAAAATGCTATAGTTGAGTGCAAGTGAGTCCTGGAGCCAAGTGAAATGAACACTGAAGTTAACATACTTAGGTGTAAAGACTGGAAAATATATCTGTGGAGCTGATGTGCTAAAGCATGAAACACCAAGGTAAACAATATGACAACAAGTTTTACATGAAAATGTAAAATGTTCCACAAAATATTATTTCTTGTTTGCCAAACATCCCATTATCTCATACATTAAGGTCTGGAAACCTTGAGGGACAGAAAGAGAAGAATGACTTACTTGATGAAGAGGAGTCTTACAGTCTTTTCTTCTAAGATGGAAATAAAAGCTATGGCAACATGCTCACCAAAACCCACACATTATCAGCATATCGGTAACATGTAGAAGAGAAAGAAGCAAGCAGATTGTGCACTTAACATCAAAAGGACAACATATGATCAGATTGCAGAATAAATGTGAATGGCCAAACAGTAAACTTGTAATTGCATGTACTTTACACACAATTTCAGTCTAAGAAAAATTCATTTTTACAAAACTGATTAGTTTAGAGAAACTTTACCATAAAATCCAGACTAAAAACAAAAGATTATTTAGGTTTTGTGATGTTGAACGAAGATGCAAACATCTACAAGCCCAAAATAATACGGTGGCAAGTCATGCAGTAGTCTTATTATTGTTAAGCACCTTGGGGCAACCTTTTAGTGAAAGGCGCTATACAAACATAAATTGAATTGAATTGAATAAGTCTTATTATATACCCAAAGGTGCAATAAAGTAGAAGAGATTTCTTCTCAAAACTTTTAAAGCCTAGAATAAACAGCACACATCTTCCCATTTTATCTGCTACATAATGAAATCTGAGAATGTATTCCAAAAACAGGTTGATAAAGGAAAGAAAAAACAGGTATGAAATTTCATTTTTTACTGGAAGCATTATTTAGTAATTAATCATGTTTTTAAATGCTATATCACTTTTTATCCTAAAGGATTGAAAATGCTCTTTACACATATAAGGAGACCCAGTTCATCCACCAAAGAAGTGAGTTGGCTGGTTCTACTGCGCAACAGATAAGGAAGGGAAAAGCTTTTTCAATTGCATTAAGAGGGAACTTTAGGAAGGTCACATTGTACAAGACCCAGAATGGGATTTGACCTATAGGATTAGCCTCCCTATCCCTGTTACGATCCCTGCCTCTTGGCAACGAAAGAGGCAGAAGAAGGCGTAGCCTTAGTTCATTAGTCCACCTATCAGTGTACGCTTTCACCACCACACCTCCGTCTCATCTGGTATTTAAGCATTAGTCTTTCCATACCCCCTCGCTCAGTATTGGTTTCCCTTTCGAGCTTTTTAGTTGCGCTACGCCTTCTACCTCCTTGTACTGTTCTGGTTCCGACTTTGGTTTATCCCCGTTTACTACGTCTTTTGGATTACGGCTCGGCTTCGGTTTCTTTCTCCTAGTTTGGTTCTCTGGCTTCCCCTGGACTCTCGGCTCTCTCCTTCGGCTACGGTATTTGGATCACGACTTGTCTCTATCGGCTCCCACAAGTGGGTTCAGTACTTGGTTTCGGTTTCACTGGCCGAATCCGTAACAATCCCATTGAAAAGCCATGGGATCATTATTTACCAAATAGTCAGAGCTGTGCTTTATTGTCTCATCTGAAGGACAACACCTCTTCCCAGTTATTGAGTTATTGGTTTGGAAATTCTGATACAGAGGGAAGATATGTGCAGGTCCACTAAACCCTTTTGCTTGGTGGTGTGACGGTTAGCATTGTTTCCTTGCTGATCTGGTTTCAGCTCCTGACATGCTGGTAGCTTAATTGATTTCTGGGAAAATTTGCTCTGGTGAGAGACTGTGCGTACGTGTCTGAGTGTGTCCTGCATTTGATTGGTGTACTGTTTAGGGAGTATCCTGTCTTGCACCCATTGTTTGCCAGGATAGGCACTAGTTCCCCCAAGATCCTATATTGGAGAAGGTAATAATAGTTTCTTTTTTTTAAGTATTTTTATTATAGTAGAAAGTATTTTGCCCCATTCTTTATTCTGAAATAATGGTTATTTTTTTTATGAATTTGATCTTACTGTGTTTTAATAATAATATATCCACTCTAATCCCAATTCAAGAATTGTATTAAGTTTACAAACAGGTATTATACAGCAAATCATAAATTGATTTATAAAGTTTGTATATTTAATTTTGTAATACTAGTTTCCTACCATTCTACAGATTGCGCTTTGTGATACTGTATGTGGTGTAACTATTTATTTCTACAAATAGTTGTGGAAATTTGTACTTGTCTGTGTCTCTTGATGTTTGAAACTGTATTCCATAACACAGCAAATGCAGAATGTGTACTTTAAAGTACCCCATACAATTTCTTGATTTGATTAGTGATATAGTTTTTGAGTGACGTGACAATAGAGACTATATACCTATTCTGTCTGTGAAAAATAAATGAAAATTCTAGGTAAATTAAATTTGAATCTGACAATTATTCTAAAAAAAAAAAAATCACTTGAATAGTTAGGGCATTGTTAAAAACACATTTGTCTTTTTAAGCTATCAAGCCTTCTTTTGGTTTCGAGCCATTTGCCTGCTTGCTTCACCATCTCTAAAACTAGCATATGCTGGATTATGCATTGCAGTGTTCTTATCAATACTCTTCATCTGAAATTAGAGAATTAATGATGACAGGTGGAACCATCCATCATGTTAAGTATACCTATACACGTTAAACCACTGTTAACCCATCATGAATGAAACATTGAGATAGACACTTAAAATAAGTGGCTGTTTTTGGTGGTGAAGTTTTTCAATTTATTTAAACAGTCTCAAGGACCAGAAAATGGTTTGGCATTTGAAAATAGCACATAAATACCTGAATAAGCATGTTACATAATGAACGTTTGAATTCCATTTTTAAGGATATAAAAAACAAAACATACTTACGATATGTTATTCTGTCAGGCCCCACTGTAATTTATCTCACTGTTATTTATTTTATTACTGGAGTTTAGGATGGTTTGTGAATGTGTTGGGTGGATTCATTCAATTATTGGATTTATGTTGTATATTTCTATTGCAAGTATTTAATTGTGTGAGCTGCTCAAAGTTAATTCCATGCTGCCAGTCATTATAGAAATAAATAATTTAACTTGAACTTGAAAATGTACAAAACTAATGACAACAATATTTGTAGTATTGTTTCTGAGAATTGATTCCAGAGTCACCAAAATTATGAATGTCTAATGTAGTCTATTGTCTATTCATGTACCATTTTCCTTAAATGGATTGTAATTGTCAGAATACAATCTGCATCATCTTTGCAAAGAGAAACATCTAAAATAAAAATTACTGGGAGATGCACCAGCACACAAATTTCCATTGTCAGGAGGAGCAAAGGAAGTGTCTTTCCTTGAATTCTATCAACCATTGATCCAGCTTCCCAATCTTCCCAATCTTACGAGAGAAAAACTGAAATGTTTCTGCTTATGTAAAAACCTTTACTACATTACTGTTATCTGTCAAGAAGTGTTTTCCTTTGCCAAAGTTGAATAAAATCACACCTCATAAGACTAAGACATTACCATAGATAACTTGAATTAAGTGGTCAGAGTATCCATAAATTCACTGTAACCCAATATCTCAAACCCCTTGTAATTTAATATATACTGTATATAAACATGTTGGTATTATTGACCTTAAAGTGAACCAGCAGAGAAAATTGTGAGAACCACTGCCTTCATCTATACTTTACTCCCTACAAATGAAAGATGCTTCTTGGGTGTTGATCGGGGAGTGCATGAAAAATGTGGTGCTAACTCTCTTGACAAGTACACTGATATCATTCTTACCACCAGCTGCTACTTTCTCTGCTTTGTTATACATTTACGTGAAAACAAATGACCTTCCTCTTCCAATGCCTCAGAAAGTTGCAAGGCCCTGAAAACAGAACTCTCCTGGGATTGATGCCTGAACTAGATACCAGGTTACTGTCTGAAGTGTTGGTCCCAGAAGCCTATTTAATAACTTAAGAAATGAAACAGTGCCCACCTACATGGAACTCCTTATTCCAGCCATGGTCTAGCCACATCTGGGACAGTTTAAGAAAAATATTATTACATTTCAAACATTTAAACAGAACACTTTCTTTATTAGCCTTACTTTTTGTACTCAGAACAGTTTTTCTTCCACAAGATATGGGCCTGAAAGAGTTCTATATTTATTTATTGGTAGAATTTCATTGATGCATATACAATACTGTACATGCCAAACGTTCTGGATTTCTACCCCGTGCATATACATTGCTTTTATAAGACATTTACCATCCAGTCAGATGAGTCAGCAGTTTTGTCTCCCCATACTGTAACTGTCAGACAGCTGTTATTGCCTTAACATACTGTAGATAGGAATCACGATTGGAGGTGTTCTTCGGGTAAAGAATAACTGGAAAGTGATTACAAGAGCTATTTTATTGGAATTAACAGTTTTTTAATTCCTAATAAACTTGGAAATGTACAATTCCAATGATACAGAGAATTGTTTTTTGGTCAAGACATGCAAGTCATTGAAGTATTTTAGAGGCAATGCATATTACACTTAGAATTAAATGTTAGGATTTCTAATAATTTTCTGTTGCTTTGACAAAGCAGCTTGAGCTTCTGTGTAAAAGCAGAGGAATGCAACTCAGAGGGTTCCATTTGATAAGAAAGATCTTCCAGATTTGGAACACAGACCAGGACATTGTAAAGCTAACCATCCTAGTGATATATGGTGTCAATTCCAAACAGTTTATCCCCTTACACTCAAGACTTATACTCATGGGTTAGAGGTCAAAATCCATCACACAATGGATGATTGGCTGGAGAGGGACCCACAGGGTGGATACCAGGATTATACTTGATTAAATCATAACCAATCATCAGCTGTGATATCATATCTTAAAACCTAGTACCTAACTACCTTTCTCTTGTTAATTCTCTGTCCAACTGAACTGGTTATCTCACTTTTACCAACCACATGATAGCAAGCAGTATGAGTCAGGACAAAAACTTTTTTCCAAGATGCCAGGCCAAGAAAGCAAGTCAGCAAAGAACAGAATTCTGCTCAAGACATTTTTTCTGCAACAGAAGAAATCTTGTGTTTGCAGACCAATAGCTTTTGTCACCTGATCAACGAAATTAAGGTAGTTGAACTCTTTGTTGACATCCTGAATATCCAGGTATATTGATCAAAAACCTATAGCTGGGATGAACTGAGTTTCTCCCAATTGTTTCACTTTTGGCTAGACCCAAGCAGACTAAGCACAAACTGTTTTAAAGCTGAAGCCTGTACAACACTAACTTCCTTGCAGAGCTGTCCTCAGCAGCAATAGGCAAAGACTATGGACCAATTCAGCCAGGCTCTGTTTTTCCAGAAAGAAGTTTAAACTCATCAAGTAACATTTGGCCAAACGATCTTTGAGTACAAAACTTATATATTCACATTAAAACTCTTGAGAACTAATATTTCAAACATGTTTGAAAGTTTAGTTCAGAGTAGTAAATGCATATTTACTTGCATGTGAGAATATAAATGTTATTTTCTATGTGAGACTGACAAAACATACTGAATGAGATAGATGATAAATTAGCCCCAAAACTAGCATGTTATAGTCTATAAATTTAACTCTGAAGTTTTTAATTCTGATCTTTGGAATCTCTGAGTGAACGATCAACTATTTGTATCTCAGGGATCTATTCACAAGTATATTCTAATACATTTGGTGGTTTGATAAGCATACATTGTTGTTGTATCAATAAATTGTTTATTTAGGTTCAGTGTATGAGACTGCAAATTATTGCATAACAGCCATCAAAGCACTCTCTCAATTTACAATTCCAATTTATAACTGTTACAGTAAAACCCTCACATCGCTACAGTATGTAGACCGTTGTTTGGAAGGTTATTGTAATACAGAGATGTCCTGTAATTATGCATTGCTATAAAAATGCTATTTCTCTTGTGGTTCTGAAGTTATATTTATTTATAGTGTTAACCTGTTCAGCCACTAATGTTTAGGTTAAGACTAAGAACCCAAAGGAAACCTGGATTGTAAACCAGGATATGAGAAGTGAGAGGTTTCTAAAATATTAAGTAACTTCTTATGTCACCTGAACAGAAAAACTTCTGATCCCAGTCTAGCCTGGTCTCTTGGCAGAGACTCAAGATTGACTTTTTCAGGTCAGGAGTGAGCTCTGAGAAAATGCCAGAGTTTTTTCCTGTAATTCCTGGCTACATGCTTGTTGGAGTTTACAAAAATTGGCCAGGAACCCAAGAGATTTACTTTAGAAAAGAATACATGTTTTACTTGCTTGTTTTTTAAAATGTTCTATTTGGTGTAAGGTGATGGAGATAATCCTATTCCACCTGAACCACCAGGTAGTAAGGCAAATTATGCCTTAAATATTTAACTTAAAATGCACAAATTAATTAAGAAAATGATGTATATTCAATAGCTAAGAACATATTCATTAAGCTTGTGAAAAAAAGTGAAGGTCATATTTATTGCACAGGACAGTAACAACAACAACAACAATAATAATAATTCCTTACACTTACTGTATATAGCACTTCTCTGGACACTCCACTCAAGGCACTTTGCAGGTAAAGCTCCCTTTCACCATCACCAATGTGCATCACCCACCTTGATGATGCAACAGCAGCCATACTGCATCAGTATGCTCACCACACATCAGCTATCAGTGTGGAGGAGTGATGAATAGTGATAAAGTCAATTCATAGATGGGACTATTAGGAAGCCAATGCAGTAAACATGGTGCATTCAAACCCACAAGATTTAGCCAAGACAAAATGCTTTGATAATTCAAAAAAGACATTTGCATGCAAACCAATATCTCCTCACTAATAAATAATGTTACTCCACTGAGGAGAAATAATTCTCTATACTGTACTTAAGCAGAAAATTATAATAATAACCACACACTGATGAGATATAAATACAGATAAACAGTTATTTCTAGATGGAAAATGGGCTAACTAAGGGCCTGCACCTGAAAGCTCTTCGCATAGTGTGGAGGAGGCAAAAAACCTTCTACAGTAACATACTGTACAAACAGTATGTTTTAAAATATTTTTCCCTTGGTCTCCTAACACTACTAAATTGTAGTCTAGCAAAAGGAGCTTGTCCCAGGGAAAGCCAAAACTAAAAAATAAGCTCACTCTCAGGTCTACATAGGGTTCTATAATGATAATATCCCAATTCCCCATTCCCTTATTAAGCTTTTTTCCTATACAAACAAAATCAACACAGCTCATGACAATATTCACACAGATTCAGAATGCCATCAATAAGATGCTAATTATAGTAACAGATATAGCGTTTGTAGAAATCAAGACAGCATCGAATAACATGGCCAGTTACCATACATTTGTTGCCCTGTGCCCATACAGTACATGTGTATTTAAAATTTTAGTTCTCAAATTATAAGTAGGCTGGCATTTTTTCTAATGTATGTGTTGGGACTGAATTTATTTTAAGTGGATAGAAAGTAGATAGTGAAAATAAGGGGAGAAATCTGGAGTGTGTCATGCCCACTACACCTAGAGGGCGCTCTATTTTCCTTCTGTTCCTAGTTCCCTGTGATTATTCATGTCTTTCTGGTGTGTCTTGTTGTGTAGCCTATTTATTTCCTGCTTCTGCTCTGCCACTTACTCAGCATTGATGTTCAGTTGCCCTGAGACCCGCCTAGCACCAGGTCACTCATGTCCTTGGCCTGAGGGCATTGGTTTCTTCACGGCATCTCCTGAACAGCTGAGCCCGGGCTAACCCCCGTCTCGCTGCTACACATAGGGTCTTTATCACTCTCCTGCCATTCGACGGTTCGTCCTTTCTGACATCCGTGACAGAGTGTTGTAATTACAAGGACCTATACTAGGACCACTACTCTTTCTAATATATACTGATACATGTTTATACTAATAAACATGGCCGCCTACAGCTACAACCCCCGACAGCTACTCACCCACCCATCCCCCACAGCTGCCACTCTCCAACACCCTCGCCATTAACACCTGCAGCACTGAAAGCGCTATGAGCACCATCCCCCAGGCCAGGCTGACCATCACAGCTGACCAGGTGAAGAAGGAGCTGAAGAGGCTGCACGAGGGTAAGGCCACAGGACCAGATAACATCTGTCCCAGAGTTCTGAGGGCCTGTGCTGATCAGCTGAGCGGAGTGCTCCAGCGACTGTTCAACCTGAGCCTGCGCTGGAAAACATCATGCCTGGTCCCGGTACCAAAGAAAGGGCGCCCCTCTGTCCTCAACGACTACAGACCAGTTGCACTGACTTCTCACGTCATGAAGACACTGGAGAGGCTGGTCTTATCCCACCTGAGACCCCTGGTCAGCTCATCACTGGACACCCTACAGTTTGCCTACCAGCCCAGTGTTGGTGTGGAGGATGCGATCATCTACATGCTGCAAAGGGCCTACTCACACCTGGACAGGGCTGGCAACACTGTAAGGATCATGTTTTTCGACTTCTCCAGTGCCTTCAATAAAATCCAGCCCTTACTTCTAAGGAGGAAGCTGGAGGAGATGCAAGTCGATGCCTCCACGACCTCGTGGATCACTGACTACCTGACAGGCAGACCACAGTCTGTGAGACTTCAGAACTGTGTGTCGAACAGGTAGTGAGTAACACAGGGGCACCTCAAGGGACAGTTCTTTCTCCATTCCTCTTCACCCTCTATACTTCGGACTTTAAGTACAACTCAAAGTCATGCCACCTGCAGAAGTTCTCAGATGACTCTGCAATTGTGGGATGTATCAAGGGTGAGCAGGAGGAGGAGTACAGAGGACTGGTCAGCAGCTTTGTGGAGTGGTGTGGGATGAACCACTTGGAACTGAATGTAACAAAGACAAAGGAACTGGTGGTAGATTTCAGGAGGAAAAAGGTCAAACCTACTCCTGTCTACATCCATGGGAGTGGCGTGGAGATGGTGGACTCGTACAAGTACCTGGGAGTGCACATTGACGATGGACTGGAATGGTCTAAGAACATCGAGGCCATCTATAAGAAGGGACAGAGCTGACTTTACTTCTTGAGGAGGCTCAGGTCCTTCAATGTGTGTAGTAAGATGCTACACATGTTCTATCAGTCGGTGGTAGCGAGTGCCATTTTCTACGCAGTGGTGTGCTGGGGCCCTGGGATTAGAGCAGTGGATTCCAAAAGGCTGAACAAGCTCATCAGGAGAGCAAGCTCTGTCATTGGGTCTGACCTGGACCCCTTGGAGGTAGTGGCTGAGAGGAGAATGATGTCCAAACTAGAGGCCATCATGGACAACTCCTCCCATCCCCTCTATGACAGGCTTGCAGGAATGAAGAGCACGTTCAGCAATAGACTGATTCATCCACGGTGCGACAGGGAGCGCTACAGGAGGTCATTCTTGCCTTCTGCCATAAGACTGTACAACGCATCCACCTTGCGTCTTGGCAGAGGCAACATCGACAGTGACCTGTTTCTGGACTAAACGCATCTACACATCTACTGCTACATCTGTTCTCTTTCTTTTTATTTTTATTTTTCCCGTTTACAACCATTTTTTTGTGCAATATATGCCAGGGACCTGTGCAATACATTTATATTTATATCTATAGTTACATCTATATTTATATTCATATGTGTGATACGATTTTCTGTGTACTGTTCTGTTCTAGTTTGTTCTTGTGTGTCCGGACTGTGATCAACTCTTGTATTGTATTGTATTGTATGTATTGTACTATTATTATATAATTCGTTACACTGTGGCTGTGTTGTGTGTGATAAGCTGCTGTTGCACTGCAATTTCCCTCACGGGATCAATAAAGTATCTATCTATCTATACTGATGGAAAAAAGAAATGCAACATTTTCTGGAATGAAAATACTATAGTCATAGCTTACAGTATGTATTTTCACAAAAAGTTGTCAGTTTGTTTTAAGCCCTCCGACCAGCAATACAGCTTGTGCAGTGAGGCATTGCAACTTGCCAATCACATGAAAGCTCGTTAGGTGCACTTTTACCCAACGAGGTCCAGATGGAACAATGCCTGATCAGGCCTTTAAAAAGGCCTTAATTCAAAGCTTAGGTCACTACAAGAAAAAGGCCACACTTCAGTTTTCTATGCATTCCATAATGCCTTGAATGTTACCAGAAGCAAGGGAGAGCGTCACTGGCATGCTGCAGGCAGGCATGTCATGTGCCAGTGTTGCCAGACACTATGGAGTAAGCCACTCCACTGTGTTCTGAAACTGCAGGGAAGGTTTCAGCAGACTGGCAGGATAGATGACCGTCCAAGATCCGGTCACCCTTGAGTGACCACACCAGAGTAAAACCGAAACATCAGACTGGTCCATCTGAGAGATCGTTTTAGATCTGCCACCAGTACTGCTGCTGAAACTCAGTGACAGGACATTGAGGCTCCATGCTGCTGGCCTTAGAGCAAGGCAACCTGTCAGAGGCCCTCTGCTCAGACCTCCTAGATGTCACACCCGACTGGCTTGGGCCAGAAAGAGGCTGCGATGGACTCATCCGCAGTGGCATCAGGTTCACTGATGAATCACTCTTCAGCCTGTTCCACACAGAAGGGAGGGCCAGAATGGGGAGGAGGAAGTGTTGCATTTCTTTTTTCCTTCAGTATACTGTACAGTATATCAGTGATACAGATTCTGGTATAATGAGTAATCTACTCAAGTTTGCAGATGATACCAGAATAGGAGGAAAACCTTATAAGCAATGAACTACAACAAAAGATTTAGAGAAAATGCAAGATTGGCCAAATACCCAGTAGATGACATTTAATATAATGTAATGCAGATGCTGGGTGTTCCATGCATGTAGCGCTTGAAGAGGACATTTATGGAAATGTTGGTACATTCTTACATAGACAATGTGGGGAAGTAATATAAAGGCAAATGTACAGAATTATGTAAGATATATGGTTCAAAGCTTAGAAATTAAATTAAGGGATGTTATGTTTAAATTGTATGAGAGACTAGTAAGGTCTCATTTAGAATACTGTGTACATTGTTAGTCACCACATTGCAAAAAAAAGATTATACTGCAACAAGTGTTTGGGTTCTTTTTGCTTGATTTTCTAAAATATGCCATTCTTAATTGCTTTCCATTCAATATTCCTCTCATGTGCTTTTAATTCTCTTATCCTTTTAAAAAAAATACTGTATTGATTAAAATAATCCTTAGGGTTTTTCAAGTTGGTAGTAAATTCTATCCCCAACCCTCAACTCCCCCTAATTGCAATAATGCAATAATGCAAAGCAGTATCCACTTTTGAAAAATGTTTATCCTTAGTCATAATCTGTGCTCAGTAAAGCTGTAACAGTTCAGTCATTCCAAAATTGAATACTGAAATTCTAATATGCTTTCAGGATTTTGTGAAACTGTACATCCTGTAATAAGCTCCTTGGTCGATATGTGTTACAGTGCACATTTCCAAATCCATTACTGAAACTACAGTTTCTAGTTTTTTTTGTCTTTTCTATAAAATTAACTTGCAGGTGAAAAACACCTAAATGCTTTGTTCAGTTTTCCTCTCTGGTGATCAAATGACCAGTATAACTAGTATTCTTTAATCCACGTTTGCTAGAGAGTTTGCTTGAGAACAAGCTGAACCCGAAAGATTCACACTCTCTGTTTTGAGTGCAATATAAACCGTGAGAGTAAGAAAAAACTGCTATTGACCTACCCATGGTCCCATACAGTGCCTTGCGAAAGTATTCGGCCCCCTTGAACTTTTCAACCTTTTGCCACATTTCAGGCTTCAAACATAAAGATATAAATTTTTTATTTAATGTGAAGAATCACCAACAAGTGGGACACAATTGTGAAGTGGAACGAAATCTATTGGATTTTTGAAACTTTTTTAACTAATAAAAAAATGAAAAGTGGGGCGTGCAAAATTATTCGGCCCCCTTGCGTTAATACTTTGTAGAGCCACCTTTTGCTGCGATTACAGCTGCAAGTCGCTTGGGGTATGTCTCTATCAGTTTTGCACATCGAGAGACTGAAATTCTTGCCCATTCTTCCTTGCAAAACAGCTCGAGCTCAGTGAGGTTGGATGGAGAGCGTTTGTGAACAGCAGTTTTCAGCTCTTTCCACAGATTCTCGATTGGATTCAGGTCTGGACTTTGACTTGGCCATTCAAACACCTGGATACGTTTATTTGTGAACCATTCCTTTGTAGATTTTGCTGTATGTTTGGGATCATTGTCTTGTTGGAAGATAAATCTCCGTCCCAGTTTCAGGTCTTTTGCAGACTCCAACAGGTTTTCATCCAGAATGGTCCTGTATTTGGCTGCATCCATCTTCCCCTCAATTTTAACCATCTTCCCTGTCCCTGCTGAAGAAAAGCAGGCCCAAACCATGATGCTGCCACCACCATGTTTGACAGTGGGGATGGTGTGTTGAGGGTGATGAGCTGTGTTGCTTTTACGCCAAACATATCGTTTTGCATTGTGGCCAAAAAGTTCGATTTTGGTTTCATCTGACCAGAGCACCTTCTTCCACATGTTTGGGGTGTCTCCCAGGTGGCTTGTGGCAAACTTTAGACGAGACTTTTTATGGATATCTTTGAGAAATGGCTTTCTTCTTGCCACTCTTCCATAAAGGCCAGATTTGTGCAGTGTAAGACTGATTGTTGTCCTATGGACAGACTCTCCCACCTCAGCTGTAGTTCTCTGCAGTTCATCCAGAGTGATCATGGGCCTCTTGGCTGCATCTCTGATCAGTCTTCTCCTTGTCTGAGCTGAAAGTTTAGAGGGACGGCCAGGTCTTGGTAGATTTGCAGTGGTCTGATACTCCTTCCATTTCAAGATGATCGCTTGCACAGTGCTCCTTGGGATGTTTGAAGCTTGGGAAATCTTTTTGTATCCAAATCCGGCTTTAAACTTCTCCACAACAGTATTACGGACCTGCCTGGTGTGTTCCTTGGTCTTCATGATGCTCTCTGCGCTTTCAACAGAACCTTGAGACTATCACAGAGCAGGTGCATTTATACAGAGACTTGATTACACACAGGTGGATTCTATTTATCACCATCAGTCATTTAGGACAACATTGGATCATTCAGAGATCCTCGCTGAACTTCTGGAGTGAGTTTGCTGCACTGAAAGTAAAGGGGCCGAATAATTTTGCACGCCCCACTTTTCATTTTTTTATTAGTTAAAAAAGTTTCAAAAATCCAATAGATTTCGTTCCACTTCACAATTGTGTCCCACTTGTTGGTGATTCTTCACATAAAATAAAAAATTTATATCTTTATGTTTGAAGCCTGAAATGTGGCAAAAGGTTGAAAAGTTCAAGGGGGCCGAATACTTTCGCAAGGCACTGTATCTCTTACATACGGTTACTTAGTCAATACAGAAAGCAATGGAAAAACAATCTCAACCTTTTTCCAGTAATCTGTCATAAATCTATGTGTAGGTTAGTCGTTGTTACTAGGTTAATAGTTAATTGCCTGAATTTATCAACAGGGTTTTCTTATTTAATGTATTAAGCTGAATGTTGCTTCTCTGACAGGATGCCAGTCCACCGCTGCACACATACTGTATACATGCACACACACCAAGACCAAATAACCTACCACTATAGTTTTGGAGGAAATCAGGACACCCAGCAAAAACCCACACAAACAAAGGGAAAACATACACATTCCACACAGAAAGGACCCCAGGAATTGAACTAAGGGCCCTACTACTGCAAGGCAGCAATGGTAAGTATTATGGCACCATGCCACACAAGCACCTCTTATTAACTGATACAACAGTGGGCTGTCTATTTCGTCTTCTTTCTTATTGTTTTATAAGCTAATAATACTTCCTTTTTTGCCATTATTTTCTTAAAATAACTATGATTATCTGAATTAAGTTGGAGGTGAGGAATGAGGAGTGTGACATTTCATTATTGACAATCCAAATAATCTTCTTACTTGAACTTAGAATTTAGAACTTAAAATCTTTAGTACACTTATAAAAAAATGCAGCACATTGTTCTGTAAAGCCAAGCATTTAGAAAATTCTTCTAAGTATCATACATTACATACTAGAAGTAACAGGAATAGAGCTCTGATAAATGACAATGATCTTCTTTCAGGTTCTGTGCCTTGCACAACATTAAAAAAACAACAGTTTATTCAAAAGGCAAGATAACACACACCACGGGACATTTTCTAAGGAACAAGGATAAAGTGAAGATTTTATTCTCCTTGTCTAATAGTTTAAATTATTTGCAGGGGTGCCATATTTCAACATTTATTTCCTCTGCTTTCCTGCACTTAAGTTTGTAAACAGCATAATTAAACCACATCTGTTCCTTTATTAAATCACAGTAATCTACTATTCATTTATAATATTATAAATACGTGTTATTGAAGAAAATGAATTGCCTTTAATTTTATGTATGGATGATAAAGTCTCTACACAGCACTTATATAATCAAATGAAGACTACAGTTGCTGTGGTTTGTTTTACTGTAGGTCAACAGGAAAAAGCAAATAACAGTTGCAGAGAAAAGTTGCAAAGCAGGAACTAGGAGGAATAAGTGTACCACATGCTACAGAAGATCAACAAAATTTTGTTGTTAATCTGTTTGGTCATATGATTTTGATGTTTATTCACACACATCCAATGTTTCATATTCAGTCTAAACTATAGCTCATCTGCCAGTACAAGACGCCAAACATAAATTGATGGTGGCTTTCTCTGTAGCAGTTTATCATCTCCAGACCCCCAGAGGCCTTTGGATTATTTGTTTTACATTCTGTTTCAGCTCTGAAGTCAGCTCGTAATTAGTTTATTCCATCTTTCCATTATTTCCAGTTCTCATTTTAGGTATGGTTTATAACAAACTTGTAAAAACATGATGAACAATGGCCCTTGAGAACCAAAGCTGATCGACCCATTGAAAGGCTGCCATGAAATATTGTATCTGGAATACACATCTGTCATGTACATAAGATTTGATTTAATGTGGATGATACGCTAAATTCACTAAATGTTAGCAAACATTTTGTAGTCCTTATATCTTGCCTGTTGTTTTTGATTTTGCTGCCATTCTGCCTTTAGCAAACAACAACCAAGCAAGGTTAAAGCAACAGTATTTGTGGAGGTGACATTCTTCTAGTAGCATGTCAGAATATACGTACCTAAATTCTACATCACCCCACTTTGTTTTGAGGTGGTTTCGGAGTCTGTACATATAGTGTGCAGATATACAGTACAGTACACACATACAGTATGTATCCTACCGGATTGTCCTGTCCATATATGTACAATCTAAATACATTCTTGTGTTATTGGTGTTATGATACAGTGTACTGTATACCAATTCCTAAGTTGATTTTTTTTTATCAGGTTGTGGGTTAAATGTGTGAATAATTTTGAAATGCCTTTACAGAGAAGAAATAGCACAATGCACATAAGTCTTTGATCAAGGTTATTATACTTTTGTATAATTATAGAACATTAAGCTTCAGCATGTTTGTGTCTAACTGATAAAATCAGGAATCATGATAATGACATTCCAGCAGACACTTATCTACTGTAAGTGAGCTTGTGTTGCCTTCAATTTGTCATCATTCATTTAAAAATCCATCAAGAAAGACAACAAGGTGTGAAGATGCTACTCTGGAAATTATTTAAATGTTCATAAATTGTAATTAATTGTGTATGATATAATTTTTAAATATTATTTATAATATAATTGTAGAAAATAATGTCTGCTTTTCACTACAAAATATAAAATAATAATTTTTGGATTTAAATTTTTTGTTTTGGAGCTAAAGCAATAGATTGCAAACAAAATATCATAGATGTGTCAATTGATTATCCTCAAGAGTTCTGAAATTAAATTTTATACAAAGCTCTGTCAATTGTCTTAATCAAGATAATATGAAGAAAAAAAACATAACTGAATCTTCAGTAATGCAGAAAAAAAATCAGACAAGGAACAACATTTTCTGCAGTTCCTACATAATGTATATTCACAAATTCACCTTAAAATAGTTCCTGCTTGGAACTAAAATCTGTTTCCCACTGCCTAAAGCAACTTGGCTGGAGACTGCTGCATGCAGTGTCAGAACAGAAACCTTGATTCTATTCCAGCATATGTGGAAATAAGCTCAAGCTGAGACAACTTCCTAGCAGGTCTGGGGTCACAGGTGGCCAAGTGGTAAGAGCCTGCAAAAGGAAACAGAGTAAAACTGTGCAGGCCTTCCTCAGGCTTGATTTATATCACAATAAATCATAAAACCACGATCTTCAACCTTCCTAGACCTCTGGCTTCCCTCAGCAGGTGTTAGATGCAGACCTCACAGGGAAGAGAGGTCTCGCCTAACTGTTGATTACTTTTTGATTTCTTGCTGCATGTAGCTATCTCTTTTCTTTCCAACCACAGCCGAGGAATGGGAATTGGAAAGTTTGTCACTTTATTCCATGGCTAGTCAGTAATCCCTCATTTTAATTCAGGCATATACAGTATTTGTCTTGCACATTTTGATTGTGACATACATTAGAATGCTACAGTACAAACCAGTGCAGTTTAACAAAGTAGACGGCAAGACACTAGAACAGCATTTTCTGTTTTTCTTTTATAAGCCATATCATACACTTAAAAATTATAGATGTAGCTTTAAAATACTATTTTTTTTCTCTTCAGCAAAGTACAACTTTTCATTAACAGGCTTAGAACAAAGTTGAAGTGCACATACTGTACATCCATCCATCTACTTTACTGCTGCTTTATCCAATTAAGAGTAAGGGGGATGACAGAGCCAATCCCAGCAAGAAAGACAGGATATACCAAGGCTGGGATACCAGTCCATCAGAAGGCACACACAGACACAAAAACACTCACACTCACACTCACATTTTTCTCAGAAGCCAATTAACCAACCTGTGGAAGAAAACCAGAGCACTCAAAGGAAACCCATGCAAACATATAAACTCCCTGCAGATAGTACCCATTGAATTTAACCCAGGGCCCCAGCAATGTGAAACAGAACTGCTAACCACTGCACCACCACACTACCCACATATACAGTTTTTGCATATGAAATAAACTGAAGCTAAATGTGAATGAGAATGGCTATAGCGTGTTCTAAAAGGTGTCTATACTGAAACACTTCAGAAACATAACTTGAAAGAATGTCAAAGTTGGCACTGGGAATAGTTCAGTTAAACATTTACCTGTATTCATTTAGAATTAGAATTCATTTAGAATTCTGTGCACAGACAGAAAGCAATAGTAACTGACCCAGATCTGACCAAATAAGGGAGATGGTTCAAGACAGATCATATGATCTGCACATCAAAAATGTTTCCTCCCCACTGATAGTGTGGTGAGTGTTCTGGCGCACTATGGCTGCTGTCGCATCATCCAGGTTGATGCTGCACAGTGGTGGTGGTGAAGGAGAGTCCCCATTACCTGTAAAGCGCTTTGAGTGGAGTGTCCAGAAAAATGCTATATAAGGGTAAGGAAGTATTATTATTATTATTATTATTATTATTATTATTATTATTATTATTATTATTATTATTATTATTATTATTATTAAAAACTATAGCTGGTGAATCAGTTGGGCATTTTGGGAGATCCTACTAGAAGAGCTGTTAATATGAACAATTCATAGCAGGTATATTTGGTGTTTTTGACCCACAAACATCTACAGCAAATGTGAAAAGAAAAAAGCATAAAGTGCTCACTATGCATATGCTGTCAGAATTCTTAATCCTGCAAGGGACTTCCCTCTCTTAAGAACAGAGGAAATTCACAGCAAGGTAAATAAATCTTCCTTGAGCACAAAGGAATTTGTAACACAAAAATAACTAATGAATTGTAATTTAGTTAGTTAAAGCAGATAATTGTTCAGATTAACATTTTGTTCATAACACCAACCAACTGACTGAAAGACGTTCAGACCGAATTTTCTTTCAGAATAAGAACCTGGGCTTCCATAGTAAAAACTGGTCACTCATGGGACTGTTATCCTTGACGAAGAGCCACGTTGCTTTTAGCCTTTTCATTCCTTACACACAAAGGTGTACCATTGAAAATAACTCAAGGGAAACATTTCTCCACTATCTTGATTTTAGTAAGTTGTCTGCACACTTTTTTTGTCTTCAGAGGCTAATCTTGAAATCTTTCCTGTCCGGGTTCTGCAAAAGATTAAAAGTTTTTATTTAGATTACACCAAAGGATCTCATATATTTTGGAAGCAAGGTATACAAATATATTTTGGCAGAACATTAATGTTGTAGCACAATACAAACAATATTTTACAAACCTGCTACTTATGAGAATGCTGTTTGCTGGGAGAATTGAAGTATATGAATCTCATTTCAAATATAAGTTACTATTGAACTGATGTGTACAGAAAAAAATAATTGTATTTTTATGAGAGACTACTGTCGCTCCCTTCTTTCACTACAAGCAGAGCCAATAATTAATAAGAAGTACCTATTTACCAGGACTAAGTCAGTGATACAGTATATCATGATACAAAATCAGGATCATTATGTTCAGAGGCACCAACTGAGGGATCGCTTCCACACATCTATCACATACTGTCAAATAGCCCTTTCATGAAAAATATGTTCAGAAGCATAAACATTGGAAGGCTTTACTGTTTATTGAATGAAACTGTTTTTAATAATGTAAATACTATACTTAGTATTCTGTATGTTTACTCAGCTTCACATGAGACAACTTTGACTACACTTTCAAGATGTGTAATTATTATTGATTCATACAAAGAAGATCACATTGGCCATGTTTTGTAATAAGGTCCCAGTTTCCATTGTTTAACCATAAAAATAACTCTTACTGTATGTAGATTCTATAATGATGCAAATCATACTTTATTTCATTTATATGCAAAACATTTATTGTAAAGAAGAACGTTTAAGTTATATTTTACTTGTTAGGGTTTATTGCTTTGTTTTCAAAAGCTCAATGCATAAACATTCAAAAATTGTTATAATCATATGTAAAGGTCAGGTGACAAGACTACATCACTTGTCTTTAGGTATTTCACCTTGTATTAAAATTCCTCATAGTATCACTTTGCAGACAAGTGACAAAACAAACAGCTATATATTTACACATCTTTACAGTATTACTTGTATGAATATATGAAAATATAATTACGTTTTATTTTAAAAATGCTATACAGTATATGTTTGATACACTTATAAAGAAAAGAAAAGAAAACACTCTAGGCATAGTAGTCATGTGGAATTACTCTGGTAAAATTTTAAAATATAAAGTGTCCTCCATTTGCATTACAAGTACTCGTAAAAGTATGCAGTTATCTAGAAAATAGAAACCGTATGGAAAACGGCAATTCATTTTAAAATGTTTCCAACTCCCTGAACTCTGCATTGACAAAAAGAACAGTGCTTAAGATGTGTAAGAAAGAGTACTCTCTGCTTTAAAAGTGAGGCAAAGTTTTTTTCTACGTACTTCCACATTTCTAAACTAAGAACATTCATCTTTAGCTTTTTTCTGCCCCTTTTAAGCTCTTAATTGAGCAGAACTAAAAGAGAATGGTACATCATGGGTTGGCAGAAGTTCCCTGTGGCTGATCTTGACCTAGTGTGCACTGCTTCTGTCTAGGCAAGGGCTGTGGGATCAAGACCTCCTGTGGGTCAGCTGCACATCCTTCACTGTCAAAGGGGCAAGACCCCTGCTCCCTGTCCTTCATCTTCCAAGGTTTTCAAACACATTCCCAACCTGCACTCCTACTCTTGCTAGCTATAAGCCTCTTAAATGGTTTTATCTTTATCCCTTTCAGATCAAAGTTCCGTTTTACCTTGGGATCTTGGTTCTCAATTAGATAGATTAGTATCAAATTGAATTTTGATTTGTATTGCATTGACAAAGGAGCATATGAACATTAAAAATGATACATTTCTACTTTTTAACATAGAGATTAAATATGTTTTAACTTGATTTAGGTCTGTTATAAAAACACATTCTGAAAACCTAGTTGACCATTTTTTTTGTTTTCATAGATATGAACATGTTATTCAATAAAATCATGGGTGTAAAATGCATTTTATATTCTTATTTAATATAAAAACACAATGTTTCAGAATTAATTTAATTGAATTGTGTTTTTAGATGTACCATGTTTCTGTTTTCACAGAGGATCAGGAAAAAACATGTTTTGAAATCCAACAGTTCTTTAATTAAAAATGATCAAATGAAACAATACTATTTGATTAACTTAGTATATAATGTATAATGAAATGTGCATAGTTCATATATAGTGCATATGTAAACTCTCTGTTCTTTAAATATTCTCATTGGAATTATCAGCGTTTTTTCAGATCCTAATCTGATCCTACTCTGGACTATCTCATATGAGCTTCTGGCAAGCATGTACTGTATACACTGAACTGTAGGTCAGATAAAAATGGCGAATTCATTTGCTAATGCATTTATACACCTACGAAATATACAGTATCACAAATTATAGAGGAAATATTTTTAAAATCAATAATCAAAGTTTAAGGATTTTTTATTTTTTTATGTATGTTATTATACATTTCAATTATTGCCTTTGAAGAACACTGAGGTCAAGCAAACACCTAAAAATTTCAAACATTTTAGCATTAAAATATTTGTTTAAAATACATGTATCCCACAATGTAATTGGTATATACAGTACATGTGTATATTTAAAAAAAAACAAAAAATATATATTTTCTTGCTACACAGACTATACTGTACATTACTACACAGCTATGATAATGAATAAGTCTTTAGGATTTAAGTTGACATTGTCTCTGAGGATTGGAAATAATTGTATCACGTCCCCTTGTAATTTTGTTGCTCAGGACTAAAAGGTTTTGGTTTCTTTTGCCTGTCAGTATAGGAGATTAACCCCTGGAATGTATCTAGTCAGTCTTCTCTGGACTATTTCCAGAGCTGCAATATAATTTCCATAACATAGTGACCGCAATTGAGCACAACATTCTAAATGAGAACGTACTCGTGCATTATGCAATTCTAACATAACATTCCTTCATTTAAATTGCATGCTTTTAACTATGTATCCTAACATTTTGTTTGTCTTTTTGATTGCTTTCTTACATTATTTAGAAGATGTATATGATGACAACATAAACTCCTAATTCTTTTCCATAAGTTCTATTTATGTTTTTATGTACATTTTATTTTTTTGCCATCTGCATGTAACACCCAGCACTTGTTTACATTAAATGTTATCTGACAGATATATTCTCAGTCTTGAATTTTAACTAAATCATTTTATCTTTCCTTTGGTGCCTCTGTAGTGTTTCTAATTTGGTATTTGGCATCTGTAATTCTTGACAAGTAAGTTTGACAAGAATCTAAATTGTTGAAAAAAAAAAAACATAGTTGCCAATATACTCATATAACTGCACAAACAATCACAATCACAAGCATTATCATGTTTTTTTACTCTGGTTATGTTGATAGATATTTACTACACCATATGATTAACTCCTCCATTGTCACTAGCAAAATAGAAAAATACATGAAGCCACTGAGAGTTTGTCAACTGATCCATTAACATCACCAAACATATGTATAGCAGTCATGGGTTGCTGTTATCCCTGTGGTGTCAGACAACTAAAAAATGAAGTGGCATAACCGACAATAACAGAAGACACAATGTGATTTTCTCAGTTGAAATACATTTCTGATTTGACAAGGGCAACATTCATTCATCCATCTCTATATTTTATAATCCGCTTATCTGGGTTGTGAGGGAAGCCGGAGCCTAACCTAGCAAGCAACGGGTTCAAAATGGGACCCTAGAAGGGATGCCTGTCCATTGCAGGGCTCACTCAGATACATACGTAGATACATGGATACACACACACAAAAGTTCTTACACAAAGCAATAAGTGAAATACGTAATGCTATGCATATGCTATGAAATTTTTATTCAGTAGTCAATTTTATCAGTTGAGATCAGTGATGCCCATTTTTTCTATAAATACCAACCATTTGCTACTGTATTTACTAAAGCTTCTATACATGAATATGAATTGTATATACTGTAGAATAAGAGTGATATGATTTGTTTTAGTTTGTAGGATTTTTTGTTAATTCTATTCTTTTTCAGTCTTTCTTTTGTTTTTCTCACAGCACAGCAGCTCTGCCGCACACTTTACTTACGTACTTACAAAACTGATCCTGTGTCACAAATAAGACATTCTCTCCGACTTTGTCTGCTTGACAGTTCTGTATAGTAACAATGTTCATTGTAGTTTACTTAATAGAGAATTGATTTCTCAAAACTGTTTATACTATGTTAAAGCGGAAGCCTGATAAAATGGCCATGGACAATATACAGTACCATCATTTTTCATTGGTGAACCTAGACTCTCCTGCTTATTCAGATGATGTATAAACTGCAACAGTGCTGTCCTGAAGTGAGATTATTTTTGACCAGAAGAAAAACAAGAGATATGGGCTTGACACTCTGAACTCCTACAGAATCCTACAGAATTTTATTCATTCTACTGAGAATCCTGGCACACACAAGTCTTTTAGAACAGATGTTATTAATATCTGCATTATTATTTCTGTCTTATATATTGTTTAGACATAGTTAATAAATAGATTTATTTTGACATAATGTTGTCAAAATAAATCTGTAATTAACAAAATAATTACTGTAAAAATGTAATATATTAATTATATATAATTATATAATATTATATATTATATTAATACAATTAGTTAATAAATGACCAATACATTTTAGTTTATTTTTTGCCTCCAAAATGTCTGTGTAAAAAAACTATGATAATTTAAAGGAATGTGTAAATATGAATTAGAAATCCAATAACAATATAATGAAGTGTTCGAAATGAATTTTTGCTTGATCTGGAAGTAAAATTGTTTTAAATGTGCCTTAGCTATCAAATGCTGAGTTTTTAAATCGGAATTAAAGAAACATTTGCAACAAAACAGACATGGATCATTAAATAGCACACATTTAACGTGTGATTCCAAGATGGTGATGCAGCAAGAGAGCCAAATGCATAACTACAAAGGAGCTCTGAGATATTTGTGAGATAGAGAGATAGAAAACCAGCTTTTTTACTCCTCTTTCAGTCAAACCTTTAGTCAAGTATTTTGATCCCTCTTCCCATGCAGCTTAGCTGTCAACTCCAATCCCATTTAATCATCTTAGATGCTTTGTGGTCTTCTCCCTCAATGATAGAATGAAGGCTAATAAAGACTAAAGAAATCTAGAAAGGGTTGAAGTTAACTTACAAAAGGCAACAGGTACTTCAAAGTGGAGCCTTTATCTTTCTAAAAGAATCAGCACGGCACTTCAGAGATCATCAGTACAATACAGCTTTTTATTCAGATTTAAAATGTCTCAGTCAAGGAAGGGTCATGGCTGGAATATTGTTATTGAATCTTTAAATATTACATTGATGAAGGTTTTAGAATAAAACTGTTTTGCAAGTGAGAAAATGTATTGAGGTCAGAATTCAGTTTTGCAATCTATAATCCACTTTTCTGCGTGAGACTTTTTCTTTTAGTGATAGGAGAGGATTCATTTTCCAACAATGTCACTTATTTTCATACAACATGTCAAATCAGCCTGATATACAGGCTGATGTTTTTAAATGCACTCCGTATTTTGCACTTTGAACTTACTGCAATGTGAAAGAATGAGAAAGGTTATTTTAAAGGTATTATATTAAGTTGTGCCTTTTGGATTTTTAATACATTTGCATCTTTGAATAATAAACATTTTCACTGTTTTAAAAAAACTTGGGAATATGATTTAAAGCAAGACCCTAACAAAGAAGCTTCACCCTGAAGTAAGAAAGGTATACATCCAAGCATTTAAGACCTTCAATCTAGGTCCACTCTAAGACATTAATTCAATTAATTAAATTTTTTGAGTGTACTAATAAGCAGCATGATGATGTGGTGGCTACTGTTATTGCTTAATATCTCTTGGCTGCTGAGCTTGCTTGTGGCTTGGGTGCAGAGTTTGTATGTTTTCCTCATGTTCCCAAAGATGTTCCCCGGGTAGTTGTTTCCACTCACTTCCTTGAGACATACTGACTAGATTTAGTGGGCTATTCTAACTTGTTCCTTTCTCCCATGCCTTGCAATAGACTGATAACACATGCTGTAATTCCCACCTTGCTCTTTATTATTCTAAGGTAGGGTCCAGGTTTCCACAAGCCTAACTGCTAAAAGAAACTTTATGATGATGGATATAGATACGTTGTATTAATTGCCTTTAGAAGCTATTACGTGATCTAATGTTTGTAATATGTAAAGTGGTACGTGAGACATTTGTGATATTTTAAAATGTTTTCCCTTTGGGAAATGTAGTCATGTCTCAAAAACCTAAGAAAAAGTTTTAATCCTAAAGGCTTAAATTTAAATGCATGTTTCCCAAACAAACACAGCTTTATGACAGGTTTAGATAAAACTTGAATCCCTAATGGCTTGAATGTTCTAAGACATTGCCCACTAGACTTCTGTAATGATTGTCAAAATCTGAGGAATTTTGAAAACTGTTCATCTCTGAAACCAAAAGCTTGTAGAGTAAAATATTCTGTATTGTAAATATTAGTGGGCATGTTATACAGTATATGTTTGCTACAAGTTCATCACAATTTTCAGTAACTGCATCTGCCATCTTTGATTTGTCAAAACACACTTGAAGGTCTTTAACAAAGAAAATGTGAGGCTGAACACAGTGAAAGTAGGCATACATAAAGACTGTGCTGTCAGTCAAGGCCGTTTGAAATACTTTACTATCTTACAAGTGTAATTTGCACATATTGTGTTATGTCTTACAATTATAGTTACAATGTTAGTGAGATTCATGTTGTTCCAGAGTTTGCATTAACATACAGAAAATCTTGAAATTAAGCTAATTGGTCACATGGTTTGGTCACTAAACACATTTTAAGGAGTGTCTCAGAAGACGTTTGTGTGGATGTCAACTGTTATAGACTCGCATAAAACTATTTACCACTCCTCCTGGACAAGTGAAAATAATGTCCGATAGAGCCATGGTTTCAAAGTAACTGCAAAAGGTTATGTGCTCTAGAAAAAATTGACCTTGCCCATGACCTCTGTCCTTTCCTAAAGGTCAAAATGTAAATCTTTTTAACAACTCCTTACAGAGTGCAGATAGAAATGTCGTTATTATGGAACACATGTAGGAAACCATATGTGCTCTATCAAAAAATTTGTGATCTTTCTTATTTCTCAAATGGAAATCTGTGTTATAGGTCCTTAGAGGCTGCAGACAATTTTGGAACACATACAGGAAATCATCAAAAAAGTTCGTAAAAGTTCTTACTCGTGGCATTTGACCTCTGTAAAAGGTCAGATGCTAAACTGTGTTATAACAAAAAGGGGATGTTGGCTAAACCATATAAGATTTCTATATAGCAGCTATATTAAATAGCTTTAAATACCTTAATATCATAATTTCTTTTTATTGTTTTCACTTGTAACTTTTTATTATTCTTTAAAAATATATGCAGTGCAGTAATAAAAAAGACAAGTGTTAGTTACATGGCAATGAATAGTGCCAGGTTACTTCTGTTAGTAAATGAACCACCTATTTATTATTGATGTACTGTTGTGCATGTGTAATTGTATTGTGTATGTTCATCCAACCTGAATATTTATGTGTATTTAATTTTTTATGTCTAAATTTATATTTCAAACAGGAGCCTTTATTAACTAATGGTTAAAATCATACATGATGTCAAGAATATGGGAAGATAAACATTTAAAAATATTTTTAAAAAGCTTTTAAATTTTTTCACACCAGTAAGCCATAACATACTACAGTGTGTTAGAATAAGTTCTGAAACAAGAATATTACATGTTGTCCATATAGTAATGTACACTTCCCTTTTTGGAAATAATTACAGATAGACAATGATATACTTAATATCAGATACTTAATAATAATTTGCAATATTTAAAGATGGACAACACAAACTTGAACAACTCAATTCGTCCATACAATGTAGTTAAAACAAATATGCATTAAACTCCAATGTTCCCTCCTCCACCACACAAAACATCTTGAAATACATGCAGCTGAAGAAACAGCTTGTAACGCATTAATTAAAATCTGACCTGTGAAGTCAGGAATTTATGTTTCTCCAGTGCATATCTATCCACATAAAATTGAACCAGTCAGGCAGGATTATACACCAAAAGTAGGTTTAAAAAACAAAACAGTCCTAAAGAATTACATTCACAATGGGCTTTCAAAAACATAAAAGCCTTTTAAACCCCCTGATAAAAAACAGACAAATGATTTTATACTGTATGTGCTCAGGAGAAATAAGTTCTCCTGTCACATGGTACATTCTCCATCCTACAAAAAAAACAAATCCATTTCTCTCCAAGGAAGATGTTCATTAGCAAATAGGAGTCTTTGTACAAATTGGAGTCTGAAAGGTGACCCCATAGTGCTATCATGAATTATGCCTTCTTTCTCTATAGGTAGAAAGAACACTCCCAACTCAGTCGAGTGCATTCTATCCAAAAAACAAAAAACAAACCAACTGCAGCAAAATATTCCCTCAGAAGAGCTATTGGAAAATTTACACATTTAAATCTGTGTCATAACATAGAGGTGACCAAGTTATTAATAACTCAAACCCATCCTCTGAAACATTATTTAGTGAGTAGCCACTGCCAGTTCTACAGGCTTGGATCTTCTCCAATACCCCCTGCCAGTTCTCTACTGCCACTCCATTTCCTCCTAAATATACACATACATTAGGTACCCGGACACCTGTCTGTTCCACTGCACTCTTTCTGGTATCTCATGTGGTAGTTTTCCACTTACCAGTTAGGAAAGCATTGCTTTTAGCCCTGGTAATCATAGCAGATGATACTTACACAGAAGCATCTTGACACTTAAAACCTGGTTAGAACCTGAATATCAACATTGTTGTACCGTATACAGTCGCCGATATACAGTATCATTCACATAAGCCACCCCTTTGACTGGTCTTGTAAGTATATTTGGAACACAGTAGCCAACTATAGGCCTCCTGAATAGGGAAAGGAGAACTGAGTGCAACATTACTTTCAGGACACTAAAAACATTACAGTAAAGAAACTGACTTTTTCCTAGAAAACTGGGACCAAAGCCAAATGTCTTTAAAACACTAAAATGATTGTAAATACCCTATTAAGAGTCTTCTTTTTTGTATATAAATATAACCCTGCATTAAAACCAAATAACCTGGAAGCTGCTATAATATCCTAAACCAAAATAATACTATCAAAATGGACTAGATACCGAGCTCCATCTGCATAAAACAACTCATCTCAGATCTCAGTCAATTTCCCATGGCCCAGGATAGATTCAAAGCAGAAAAGAATGACAGGATACCAGCCTTAATGTCACATAAATTTTCCTTTTTTGGCGATAAAGTCAATACTGCAGGACAGCAGCTTAGTGGCAGTTCATTATCCTTTATGCACTCCTTGAAGACAGGCAGTAGATCCTATTCAATCTGAGGCCAGACGGTTTTGTAAAACTCCACAGGTAGTCCATCAATGCTAGGAGCTTTTGTAACTTTCAGCTCATCCATTGGTTTAGAAAATTCCTTCACTGTTAGCTCTTATGTGCCAGCAGCCATGTCACCCTGCAACTCACAAATGGCAACCCACTGAAGCTAAGCAGCTAAGCAGGTGGAGCAGACCCTGGAGGAACCACCAAGCCTTCACTTCCTCACCCACATCCTCCACCTTCAACAAGTGAGAATGCTAATCTACTGTACAACCACCCTCCAGCTCTGCCCAGGCTCAAACACTAGCTGATCTGCTGCTGTGTGAAGAAAATACATCAGTTTACTCTGCCCAATCTTAATTTCAAGAGCAAAAAAGTACCCCCATCCAATTGTTAGAGGCTCTGGAATCATGGGTGTTACAGTGCCCTTCGCACCTGTCTGTCTTTAAAAAGCTGTAATTCGACGCAGGAGCTCAGATATAATTACATCCTGCTCTTTCATGCGCTAATTTGAAGCAAATTGCTAAACTGAAAAACACTGTACATTTTTTTCTGTGCAATGGTATTACAATTACAATATAACCTCCCTATTTCTCTTTTCACTTTATACGTGATGAGAAACACATACGTGAAATGCTCATTTATTAAAAGCTCAAGAACCTTAATGGACAATACAGTGATAGGTCCAGTATACTGTGTGGTACTGGCAAATCAGTTTAAAATGCCTCAAGGAGCTACCCTTCAAACGACGTAGACAAGATTTGATCTGGCCATCTGACCGTGCTCTCAGTGGAGGCCTTTACTATAATACCTTTGGAAAAGTAAGAAGGGCAACCTTAATGTTCATTATGCCTGTCAATCACATTTCTAGTAGACTGGGTCTTTTTTGCTGCAGTTTTCTGTCCTCAAAAGTTTCATATTAATTCCTTTCTCAATGCCAAAGTGTAGTTTGATTTACGTTTACTGTCAACTTTTGCATGGGCTTAAGAAACACTTTATAGATTCCAGTGCAGGCAACTGACCAATATTTAACAGAGTCTGTTCTATGCCAGTCTATGTCCTATGTCAGTTTGTGAGTGAAGAAGGGTGGGGGTGGGGGTTATTATTTTCTTTCTGTGAAAGGGAGTATGAGGGAGGTTTCCCTGTCATATCATCCGTGGCTAAAACATCGGGGTCACTGACCAACGTTTTTAATTCTTAAAATGTTTCAAGGAAATAGATCAATTTATAATCTTCAATTTGGCAGTGCCACATGCCTGTGTGACCCAGAGTTCCTTAAGTTAAAAGAGATCATCTTTACTCAGTTTGTATACTTTGACAAAAGTCAAAGCCACATATTCATAGAAATTTGTTTAGTTTTCCTAGTCTCATCAATCATAAATTAAGGTATTATTCAAAATAGAATGAAGCAAGCTGGGATGGCTTCCCCAATAACAAACAGAGCAGACAAAATTGCTTTGAGGTTGGGAAATAGCTGAACTATTTAGAAGCAAAGATGATCTTAAACACTTTTAATTTATTAAACTAAAGGATAATAAAAATATCACAATGAGCTGTTAACATTTAAACACATTTGATTGAATAAGACCTAACACTGTGATTTTTAATCCCAGTTGTAATTCATTTAAAATTATTTGTACATGTGCTTACCCTTTTAATACTCAAAAGATTTTAGTATTCTTTTGCATGAACCTGCTTGGTTAAAGAATGACAACATCACCATGAGCAAAGATGAAGCAGTAACCCCACCCCAATTAGTGCAAGTCAAGGAGCTGTTGCAATTGTAGTGTTGGTGCACTAAGAATACAAATTGATACTAGCACTGTTAAGGAAGGATTTTTTATCTGGAAGTTATGCCATTGGCATGAGTTAGAGGTTCTTGACGTCATTTAACAATTTGATTATCCAAGCCAAAGAAAGTCATCAACCTGATGTGCTTTTGTGATTGTTTGTCCCATCTAAGAAATTTAATTTCCATGGGCCTGCCACCAGAGTCCACCAAATGGGTCCTCATAATTATGTAGTTAGGTGTGTCAGACTCACTAATTGTACTACAGTATTGAATCATTTACCAGCATATATTTTCAGCTGAGTTTAGTTTGAGACTGCATTTTTAGGAGGGATTGTGGAAGTCCTGAAGTAATTTTTAATAGATGCTAAAGTATTTTGTAACAGTAGTTGTTGGCTAACATGAAAAACTGTCTGTCTTTTAAAGGCCTGTGACATATGCTACTAGTTGTGGGGATCCTTCACAGTTGTATAATAGGTTAATATGCATTTGCCATATTAAATCTGAGGAGTTCTATATATAAGGACATTAGAGAAACATTTTGTCTGCACTATTGGATGTGTTTTCCAAAATTATAATAAACCCCATTCAGTATTTATGAGAAAAGCTTTCATTGAATTAGCACTGACAGTACACTTAGGTAGAACTGAAAGCACATGAATGCCATTACATTGCAGGAACAAAAGAGAAATAGATAATTTAAAGTAGAAAATCAGACTTTTACAACACACAAAAGTGGGGACACTTGGAGATAGGCCACATGAACAACATGTGCAGTGAACACAAACTCAAACTCAGGACCTTTACGATACAAGGCCACAGAACCAGCTACCACCCCACCCAAAATAAAACTTTTAGAGCAAAAATCTTTGTGCTCTAGAATCAGTCCGGAGAACAACAACCAAATACATTCTAGGTCATAAGGGAATACACTGATGGGACTGAGTCTTCAATGGAGAAAACTAAAAGGGGACCTGAAACAAGTATTTAAAATCCTCAAGCGCATTGACAAAGTCAACTTAGGAGATTTCTTCACCAGTTAATACTATGTAGAAGCGCAATTACTAACTACCAGATGGGCTAGATGGGACAAAATGCCTCATCTCATTTGTTTCTTATGTATGTTCTTCTTATGTTCTTAAATCCATACTTTCATTTTTATTTTCAAAGCTTTCACTTCAAACAGCTACTTATTCACTGTTGTGAAAGTGCAAAAGTTTAAGATATGCTATCAGCTAATCACTCCTGAAAAAAGTTTTCTTTTTAAAAACTAGGAGGAGTTTATTTGGAGCATGAATAAGAATATGTCTTAAGTTGTTTTTGGTTATGGTATTTGAAGGGAGTATCGAGTCTGAGTTGAAGGATTCAATCATTTTAAAAGCCTGAAATAAATTTTCATCAGAAAGTTATGTACAAGAAATTTCTGTCTTATTTGTGATAGTATTCAAGCAACTTTTTACTAAAGGAATTCCTTAGGAAACATGGGAAATCCCTTGTACTTTCCAAGTATTTCAACACTAAAATAACATACTGTACACATATTCATACCATACCTATACTGTCTGCACCTTCCCCTAAAATTTTCAATCTGTCCACCTACCCATTCTTTCAAACTGTAGTGTCATCATGTAAATACAAAGAAGGATGTGGAAGCTGATGTGAAATAATTAACTCTAAAATAAATGTTCAACAAGCAATGCACATATATAGTAAATCTATAATATGTTGGGCTCTAGAGGACTGTTTAATGTATTTCTCTGTATTTATGTTCCCTGATATCAATTTACTACACTCACTTCCTTTTTAGGCTAACACAATGTAATTTTTCAAAAGAAGTAAACAGAATGTGAACACAACTTTGGATAAATATTCAATTTTCAATTTCAATTTCAATTCAATTTTTTATAAATAATAATTAGATCATTCCTGCCCTTTCTGGACCATGTTCCCAGTCCTGTAACATGTAACATGTAACATAATCCTTCAGGTAAATTGGAAATATTTTTCTCTCAAGCAGATTGTCACGTGGAAACTTCCATTATCCAGGATCACAGTCTCTGACTCCTGAGGTGCAATGGCATGATAATGTTCACAGTCGGAAGATACTGTTGGAAGATACTCCTCTTGGCATCGGCTGTGACTGTTTGTGGAGCTCTCTGAAGATTGGCTTGAATCCATGTGATGCGTTCTGATCTGTTTAACATGTCTGCTCATTCTTTGCCCATTTCCTAGAATCTCTATACATGAAAGGGGATTTGGTCCTGAGATTCTAGGAAATGGCCAAACATGTCTCTAAGGTAGCTGGTACCCACTTTGGTACCAAACTGAAGTTCCGGATGCAGACCGGAGAAACCACATGAGAAACCTGTCAGCTTGGCTATTCTGTTATGATCCTTTATCTGTTTCATATTTTTCTCTTGGAGACTTTAGATCTGGAATGAACAAATCAAATGCAAACCTGACCCTGCAAGACATCAGCATTTCTGCAGGTGACAATCCTGTCATTACCTAAGGAATGATGCTGTAATTAAACAAGAACCTTGAAACTCTTGTCTCAATGCTATCCCCTTGCATTTTTCTCATCCCCTCCTTGAAAGTTTTAACTGCACATTCAGCCAACCCATTGGAGAATGGGTGGAAGGGTGTTGATATTAAATGGTGAATTACATTATTTTTAATGAATTTGCCAAACTCAGAATTTGTAAAACAACTGCTATTGTCTGACACAAGCATGAGTGGTAATTCATGGGTACTGAAGCTTTGTCTAAGCTTTTCAATTGTGACGTGTGGTAGAGGCATTCATGGAATAGACACTTAGAATGTACATCAGTGGTTACAAGGACCATTTGTCCAATGAATAGCCATGTTTTCAATTTGATCTATGTGCTTTTCAGTTCTGGCTTGCCAGTATGTTTCTTTAAAATTAACCTGATTCATTTATGTGACAGTACAACCGGTATCTAAAGCCAAACCTTCAAGTTGTTCAAAAAGTCTTTCAGGAATCTAGTTCAAATGTTATTTATTTTCCATTGATTTCCATGTCAACCTTTATTGGTTTCACTTTCACATGGCTGTCTTGCCCGCTGTACATTGAGAAAGCTTGCTCTGCATTCTCTGACTCATCCGAGTCTTTTCTTTTCTGCTGTTTTTTTTCCCCTTAGCAATTACTTTCTTTACGCCATATGGCTCTCACACTTCTTTTGTGTTACAAATGTTCCCTTATACTGTTGCATGCCATGGCAGTAGCTTTCACTTGTAAATTTTGTACATTTTCATTTGTGGCTTCCTTTACTTGTGCTATTTTTAGTCAAATATTGTCAAATGTGAGTTCTCTGAGAGAATGGCCTTCTTTGGATACAGTCATCATTTATTCTCCATTAACAAGAAAAGGTTTATTCCATGCTGAAAAGAGAAGAAAAGAAACACAACATTTTCAGTTATGGAGCCTTCTTTGGGTATGACAGAGATGAAAATCAGCAGCTGATAAAGCATGGGAGAACAAAAGCCAGGAGAAGATAGGAGGTGGGAGCAGGAAAGAAGTAGAGTGGACACTCAGGTGGTGTGAAGTCAAAACCTACAAAAGAAAATCTGTTGTTTCAGGATAATTCTGGTTTCGGATGTCTTTCAGCAATAGGAGTTCTGAAACCCCTCTTTGAGAATGCAGACATAGAGATCAGTATGAATATGGCCGTCAGAGGTGAAATGGGAAACTTTGATCCTCACAGCCCTGATGTTTTCCCTGAAACGGTCTCCTAGTCTCCTTCCCGTTTCACCAAATTAGATAGCTGGGCATTTTCTGCAAGAGGTGCAGTAAATAAGGTTGCTGTGGAGGTACAAGAATGTCATCTGAGTGATCCGGAATTGTCCAGAGGGGCCTTGAATGTGCGTGGTATTGGATATATACTGTATTTAAAGGTGATAAAGTGAGTTCTGTTGCTGGGGAAAGCACCTGGTGTGGATAATTGCTGAGGGTGGTCAAGGGAGCTGTAATCAAGTTACACAGATTAGATAGTCGGCGATATGAGATGATGGGGCGGTCAGAAAAAAGGGTACCAGTGTAGGGATCATCCTGTAAGATGGGGAAGTTCTCCTTGATAGTCCTAGGGATAAAAAAGGATGTTAGGATGGTAGGCAAGCACCAACTGAATGCAGTTGTAATTAGTTCTTAATTGAGTTGATGATCCGAGGGCTATTGTTGGCTTGGGAGAGGGCGCTGTCAATAACATGGGTAAGGTATCCTCTGTTAATGAAAAAAGAGTGCAATTTGAGGGCTTGGTTTTGGAAATCCACGTCTGCACTGCAAAGTCATCGGAGCCTGAGGAACTGTGAAAAGGGGAGAGAATTTTAAGTATGTGTTGGGTGAAATGAGCCATACAGGAGATGACTGTGTGACTTGTGGGTTTGTAATAGAAATAGAGAATCACGGATGGTTAATGGATAGGTTTATGTCTAGAAATGGAAGAGTAGTGGAAGATATGCTAATTACATAACTGTATTGTAGGATGGGTGGAAGTTGGTGAAGTGATGCAGGAAATGCTCTAGCTGTTTGTTAAAGCATGTGGCAGCACTGACTCAGTCATCAATGTATCGCCTGTAGAGGTCAGGGACAAAGCCTGTGTAGGAAGCGAAGAATCATTCTTCTACCCAACCAACAAAAATATTAGCATAGCTGGATCCCATCCTAATGACCATTTCAACTCCACTAACCTGCTGAAAAAAAGGTTATTCAATTAGAACGCATTCAGTGTGAGGACCAGTCTTGTACCAAGATGTACAAGAGTGTGGGTGGGTGAATCAAGCACTGTCCGTTTGTCCAGCATGTTCTTCAGGGCTGTAAGACTATCATTGTGGGGAATGACGGCTATGATGCCCATTGTAAAAATGTAACATTCTGGGCCCTGAAACTGAAAATCATTAAAAAGTTGGACAGCATGGTGTCACGGATGTCTGAAAAACGAGACGAACCGTGGAGAGGCAGAAATGACCCTATGAGAGACAGGGAGTTAGCCCGGGCTCATTAGTGCAAAGAGTTCAGGAGTGCCGTATAGAAACCTATGCCCTCAGGTAGCGGACGTGGGGCAACCTGATGCTAGACGGGTCTTAGGACATCCGAATGTCAATGCTGAGCCCGGGCGGAGTGCTAGACCCGGAAATACAGATGCAGCCATTCAAAGTGCGCGGTACAGACACGTACCGCAGGTAATTGGCTGCGGTGTCGCGTATCATGACGCAAGATGACGCGGTACGTGATTGGTTGACCGACAGGGGCACTCGTGGTCCGTTGGTCTGTCGTAGAAAGACTTACTGTAAACGTCTTTACTGTGCCCGTTGTAGATATTGAATTTTACCACTGAAGGGAAATCTTAGTAGCTGAGCATAAAAAGAATAGGAGCATACTGCAACGCGTGTGAAGGCCATAAACGATATTAATTTTGGAACATAAACATACAGTATATAGCTGGTCTTGGTACTTTAAAGAAAAAAATAAACACCAGTATTCCATTTCTCCCTAAACATTTTAAGCTTCGAAGTCTTTAACTAACGTGATACCGGAGTCAACAAGCATACTTTTAGAATTTGATTAATAGGGAATATAATATGGAATCGTGTATCTAAAGAATTTAATAACGGTATGATTATATTTGTGTACTGCGACAGGGCTGTGTAGGGCTGTTTCGCCTCCCTGTTCATGCGAGTTGTCTTGTAGCCTACTGGTCTATGTGCGTGACTAACAACGCACAGGTTGTGTGTTCGAATCCAGCTGGTGCTGGACTTTTCTTTTAACAAACATTTCTTCGAAAAAATAGAATAGCGATATTATGGACAATCAATTGACTTTTATATTTCAAAATATCGCAACATGATCGATTCTAAGTCATATTTGATAACAATGAATAGTCACCTTCTTCCCTTTAAAAGCTAGCAAGACAGGTTTCGATTCACATTAGCTGGCGAGCCTTGTTAAAAAAACTAATGATAATGTAACATGCCACTGTTTGTTCATGAACAAAGTTATACTGAGATTTCCTTAGATACACGATTAAAAAATAAATAAATAAAAATTTGAATCTCCTGCGGAACACATTCCATAAGAATCAGCGGTTTTACAGTATATATCACCTTTAAAGGTGGCTTCTCAAAACGCTTTACAGGATAAAAACAACCAGAACAGCAGCAACAACAATATTGTATTTCATTTCACTTTGAAAACCAAGTAATAACTTAACTATACAGTACGTGCAAACGTTTCGTATGTTGCTGTCGTGAATGCCTGTGTACCCATAAGTATCTTATTTGCCTTGAGTCCTGTCTACAGTATCTCTGTCCCCCTCCCCCCCTCTCTCCCTCAATTCAGTTCAATTCAAGGTGTTTTATTTGCATGACAGATGGGTACAATTCTTGTTGGGAATGTATACTTTGATATTTACACCCGACGCGGCACCGAGGGAGCGTCTGCATTTATAACTTAGTTTTTAAAATTAGTCAAGCAATATGAAGCATCTCCTTTTACTTTTAAGTCCCTTAAATACATTGAGCACAGCTTATTTTTCCTTTAAAGTGCCGATTCCTGGAATCTGACTGGCTGACACCCCTCTGAAGTGGTTCCAAAAAAAAAGAAAGCGTTGATAAATACAAGTGTCTTTTAATACACTCTTTGCTGTGCTCTTGAGGATCCTTGTGATATTTTAAGCTCTAGTTGAATGATAAGTGTCACATTTTAAATCATTTTCGTAGTTAGAAATTATGAAACGCCCTGTTAAAAGCAAGGAAGTTTTTATGCCCGTTGAAGTAAAACAAAATGCCTGACAAAGTATGGCTTGGACAAATTCCAAGTGCTTGTACAAATGTGCTAAAGAATTATACTTTGAGTATACAGCTTGTCCGAAGTCATCCATTATTAATACTATTAGTAATATCTTCAGTAAAGGCTTTGATGCATAAATATTTCTGATAAAGGTAGGTTGTGTACTTTTGTCCAACTGAGCAATCTTGCTTTCATAAAATATACCAACATTTTAATGACTGATGATTAACATGCTGTAATACACAGTTCAAAATTAAAGGCTCAAATGCTGTACATGAGAGGTTAAGCTCCCCCTGGCGGTTTTACAAGGCGATGCCGGACACTGCGTGATACCGCGTGATACCGCGACACGGCCACCGGGGTATGCCGCGAAATACCTCACCCATTTTGAATGGCTGCATCTGTAAGTCCCTTAAATACATTGAGCACAGCTTTCTCACCACTTAAGATTGCTTTTGATACCATCCTTACACAAAGCAGAAGGGAAATCTTAGTGCCTGAGCATAAAAAGAATAGGAGCATACTGCAACGCGTGTGAAGGCCATAAACTATATTAATTTTGGAACATAAACATACAGTATATAGCTGGTCTTGGTACTTTAAAGAAAAAAATAAACACCAGTATTCCATTTCTCCCTAAACATTTTAAGCTTCGAAGTCTTTAACTAACGTGATACCGGAGTCAACAAGCATACTTTTAGAATTTGATTAATAGGGAATATAATATGGAATCGCGTATCTAAAGAATTTAATAACGGTATGATTATATTCGTGTACTGCGACAGGACTAAACTATGGGACAGAATTCTGGGGTCTCCCCATACCAGAGATTATGGTAGGGCTTCAGAATGGTGATTGGCTGACACCATCTGACACCCCTCTGATTGGAGAAAAAAGACGTGCTGGTTTGCTATACATACAGTACTGTACCAGGAAGAGGATTTCTTTCTGTTCGAAACGTGTATTTTAAAAGTTTAAGAAGTAAAAACCTTACAGCGTACACAGATTTCGTCATCTTTGTCTTATGCATAATAATGTTCACCGCTCTGTCTAGCAAATTAATAATAAACTTTATTTTATATAGCGTTTTAAACGAATAAGTAATTAGATTGCTCATAAACCTAATCACTTGCTTTTTCTTTTTATTTAGGCTCAGATTTCAACTATAGATCGTATTATTAATAACCATAATAACAACCAACCAACAAAAACAACCATATAAACATAATACCAACCAAAAACATAGATAACGACCACAATACAAAATCAAATATATCAAACCATTATACTCTCGCAAATTCCTCAATTATCATAATCTACCTCGATTTTCAACTTAAAGCATTACTGCTTACTGGGTTTTTGAGGGGGGGGGGGAGGTGTCTTTCGCTGGAAATCTCGCCTGCTTCCACTACTCAACCCCCTCTCTGCCGGAGTGCTGGCTGTGACGAATTAAACCGGTTTCACAGGTATTCAAAGTAGGAAGTACAGTGTTAAGTGGTAGCTGGGCTACTCCCTCAATAGAATCGCTTTAACATGCTAATTCATTGGTTTGACAGTCCGGGAGTGGCAAGCTTCCAATGTCAACTCGACTCGATTGGGAGACAATGAACGTATTTTAGCCCTAAATGAATTAATAGCAAACATGGTTTACATAAAATACATTTTTCCAAGAAAGTTTATAATAATACGATCTATAGTTGAAATCTGAGCCTAAATATATAGGAAAAGCATTTTCAGAGAGCAATCACGCTGTGTTTATGTAGAAAAAGCGATTAGGTTTATGAGCAATCTAATTACCTATTCGCTTAAAACGCTATATAAAATAAAGTTTATTTAGAGAAGAATGATCAGTGTCGCAGTTTAAATAATTTTCGTAGGGCTTGGACAGATTCCAAGTGCATTTTTGCAATTTACGTTGCAATTTAGAGTTTTCTGGCAAGAGGAGACACCCAAATTATAATGTAACATGCCACTGTTTGTGCATGAACAAAGTTATACTGCAATTTTCCTTAGATACGCGATGAAAAAAAAATTTTTTTGGAATCCCCCGCGGAACACACTCCATAAGAATCAGCGCTTTTATACAGTATATCGCTTTTAAACACATATATTTAAACACGCGTTTACGATTTAAATCAAAACGCGATTCAAATCAATATAAATGTTTATTTTGTAACACATAGGTGACTATTCATTGTTATTAAAAAGACTTAAATTCGATCATGTTGTGATATTAAGAAATATAAATTTGTTTGGTGCGAGTGAGGTTTTATTTAATCTCTGACCAAGGGAAACATTTCATTTTTTCAAAGAAATGTTTGTTAAAAAATAAAGTCATAGTTCCATGGGATTCAATCACATTTATACATTTTAGAAACGTTTCATCCATACAAACACCACAAAACTATTCTCGATTGTATTTCTGAATAGTATGTTACACTTAGTTCACTGTTTAAAATACATCTAATTAAGAAAGTTAGGTGTTAGCATAAACTATTAGCAATAATATTAAATTTAGCACTGTAATAAGTTGTTGCACTTTCCCCCGCATCTTGTAAAAATATATTTTCATTGTTCAAATATACATTAAATCTGACTATCATATAATAAGTTAAATACAAAACTAAAGAAAAAATAGGGTTAAATATAATTCAAAATATTTTGCTAACAATGTTAACTGTTTATAAATAATAAATTGTATTAACTAAAGAGTAGGATGGCACAGTTGTTAGTATGCTTTTTGTTTTGTTTTGTTTTTCATAAATACAACAGTAGTACCTGATGTCTCAGTGGCTTTCAAAATTACATTATGCATGCAAACCTGTGAACTAGAAAGATAACTAAGATATCCATCCATTTATAATGGTGGCAAAGTGGTTAGCATTGCTATCTTGGAGCACTGGGGTCCTAGGTTCAATTCCTGCCATCCTGTGTGTGTGGGGTTTGCATGTTCTCTCTGGGTTACATGGTTTTTCTCCATATGTGTGATATGACTCCCTCTCGCACTCCAAAACATACTGGTAAGTTAATTGGTTTATGGGAAAACTGGCCCTGGTGTGTGTGTGTTTGTGTCTGTCTGTCCTGTGATGGACTGGCGCTATGTCCAGGGTGTATTCTGCCTTGTGTCCGTTGCTTACTGGGAAAGGCTCCAAATCCTCTGTACTGGATAAAGAGATTAGAAATGGATGGAAGTAAAGACACTGTGTGGATGGAACTATACACAGTGTTAGAAACCCACTATGAAATGGCAGCATCTAACTGAGAATAAAATATTTTATAGTGCTGGCTTAAGGAAACAGCCTTTCCACCTCTCTTGCACATCAGTATCCATACCTAGTTATTTAAACAAATTGCCTCTAATTATAAACATCTTAATATGCTGGCTCTGTGGATCCGCATCAGCTATGTTTGCCCATTCCTTCAATTCATGTGCATCCAACACACAGTTCAATGCTAGCAACTACACAAAATCTCATTCAATCCTCATTTCAGTATCTATGTAAACATACAGTCTGTTAACTTCATCATCTTCATCAAAAGTATGCCTAACCCCATTAGGAAGTGTTCTTGTTATCAGTGTATTGCTCAGTTATCCCAAAATTATCTTCTTCTTACCATCTCTAGTCTTTTATCCTGCAATAACTCAGCCAACACTTAAATCTCCAAAAGCTGCTTGTGTTAATTTCTTGAAATCACAAATATCATGTGTAAATACTGGCCATGTAATACTCTGCATTGTGGAATAATAGTTTATTTTAAAGGGAACTAGAGAAACTAAGAACTAGAGAAATCAAGAAAGGCTTTTTTTTTCTAGAATTAATAAATGCACATCCTGTTCACTGGGGAAATTAAATCCACACTGAGCAATCTTCAATATGTTCAGAATATGACAGCGAGAATCCTATCAGGGATGCATTACACCTGTTTTCAAGTCCTTGCATTGGTTATCTATCAGGTTTCGAGTCAACTTCAAAATCCTCATCCTCATTCAGTACCTACAGTATATGGCTTATTATCTGTCTACTCCCCACCTTTGTCCGTCTGACTCTGGTCTTCTAGCTGTCCTCAAGAACATCTACATTCTGTGGGTGACAGGGTCTTCGCTAGCTGCACCCCAGAGCTCTCAATTTGTATTCCCAGTGATATCAGTCACGTACCCTGATTGCATTTAAATCTAACCTCAGAACCTTTCTTTTCAGAAGACTTAGTGTCTGTATCTGCTTCATTTTCTAATTTTGGTAGCACCTCTAACTGCTTGTCTTTCTTATATGTATTTACTTTGTAATCTGTGGTCCTTTTATCTGTTTTTATATCTACTGTATTGCTTTGAGATGCCACTTTTAAAGGTGATATATAAAAGAAAGTTTTTTATTATTGTTATAGAGAAACATGATCAGTTTTCCCTGGTTCAGATAAAAACATCTAAAGCATACTAGTTTGTCACTCTTCTCATTCCCTTTGCTAAATAACTTTTCATACTAATCTGATCAATCTAACTGCCTGTTTTCTGTGCTTTCTCTATCCTGCTAGATTTGCAATTATTATGAAAATTTTCTTCTTGAAATAACTCATTTCTAAATACCTTTTTTCACTGTTAACATCTTGCAGCAACTCTGCGACAAAATATACACTTAGCACAGTTCATCCTGCTACCAACATTGAATAAAAAAAATCTTATGATTTCTATATTTATGTCTTTATTTAGTGGTTTCATTAGTGACAAAGGCTAAACTTTCTTGGAAAAATGTATTTTATGTGTTGCGGAAAAAACTGACTTGCTTTAACAAAGTATGTTTACAAATCCTTTCACCTGGCAATCTACCTGAATGCCCAACTATCTGAGAAGCCCTCCATGAAACCATGGTTGCTATTAATTCATTTAGGGCTCATTGACAGAATTGCTGTTTTTTATGCATGCTAATTTTCTGATTCCTCACTCTGTTTCATGTTTATAGATAAGACTTTATTGATCGCGAAGGGAAATTGATGTACATGTTCATGTACATGATGAACATGTTTGCATGTTCTTTTGTAACATACACCTTTTTGTGATTTTTTTGTATATCTAAGCAAGTGTTCCTGCATCCCTCTTCTGCACTATAGGCATGGCTTTTTTTCTGTTTGCTCCATTTCTAAAACTTTTTGCTCATTTTTTTTTTGCTGTGTGTTTTTTTACACCTCTAGCACTTTAACATCCTGAATTTTCATTTGCCTTAATTTGTAGAATGAATTTGAGTTTTAGCCTTAAAAATCTTAAGTTTTCACTATCTTTTGTTTCTTGTCCTACAACTGTTATTATTGATCACCGAATTATTGTACTTGACATGACTTCATTCAGCCTTTCCTGAACGTCTATGACAGGCAGAGAGAGTGCTGTTTCTGGTGCAATCTTTTGCAGCTGACATTTCACTGTTTTAAACGAACAAGAAATTAGATTGCTCATAAATCACTTATCCTATATAAATACAGCGTAATTGCCCTCCGAAAATCCTCTTTTTCTTGTTCGTTTTAGAGACCTTGATCGAAACTGATTTTAGATGTCAGAAAGGATTTCTTTTCTCTGTATTTCCTACATTGCTTTGTCGAGATTTTAACTTTATATTTAGGCTCAGATTTCAACTATAAATCGCACACTAATTAATAGCAGTAAATACTGATGTTTTGCTCCCTCTTACCACAAAAATATATATGTTTTGTAGCTGGGATGAACTTTATTTCGTACGAGTAGCTACTACCATTCGGACACGAAGCGGTTAAAGATGGCAGCAAATCAGACACCCAGAGAGGGGGGGGGGGGGCGTCTTCTTGCCTCCATAACTAAAATGCCAAATAGGAGTGGCTTAAGCGACATACACAGTCGTGTAACTGACAGTTTGAGGTAGCCTATCGTGTAAATTTCGCTTTGTTGCTGATAGGTTAAGCTTTCGAAACTCTGCCCCAAAGTCATGTGACTGATTTTTCGCCCTGTTTCGTTGGTTAAAAGCAATGATCACAAGCACCACCATGGTAACTGGGATGTGTAGTTTTTAATTCCGTTTGAATTATAACTGTACGTACTGCCTTCATATTTGGCCAGGGCTTTAAAGAGAAGGCGCGCCAAAAAATTTCGGTGCCGTCGTCTCCGCTTTAAAGGTACCCCCGTGCTGGAAGAATTTGACCTCGGAACGTTTGCCCAGCGTACTCCTAGGTACTGTAACTGTCGTGTGGATAGTTTCACAAGAATCAGACAAAGGTTTAAGCATCGCTTGTTCTAGATAAAACTGCAAAAAAAAACAACAACCCATAATGTACTTCTTTGCGGCTCTGTTTGCCCAAATCATATATTCACAACGTGAAATCTAGAAAATAATATTACGTAACCAAAATCCGCAATATGGAAACAGAACCTGTGTAATTGTTGATAGATGATGTACTCGTAACATTTTTACAAGACGAACTACAACATTTAAAATATGACTTGATACTTGATATCTCTAATCAATCCACGGGGACATTGTTAAAAGCAGAGTCCCAGCACAAAACGAAACTAAAACGCATACCGTTTCGCGCTTCTTATTAGTTGCTCAAAAGTAATTTGACCGTATGAAATGCATAATATAAACCTAGAAACATATACGTGAGCAGTATTTACGCACTGTAGTATCGGTGTTAAGACATACCTCTCAAATACTATAAATCAAGTTAAAAATATCTCAAGACCGATTCTGGTCATAATGAAACCATGTTTCGTGTATGTTTTCTTTAAAGTACCGAGACCAGCCATATACTGTATGTTTATGTTCCAAAATTAATATCGTTTATGGCCTTCACACGCGTTGCAGTATGCTCCTATTCTTTTTATGCTCAGCTACTAAGATTTCCCTTCAGTGGTAAAATTAGATATGAATATACTTAAATACTTAAACGGGCACAGTTAAGACATTAAATATACATATACATACTGTATACAGTACAGTTTGCATATGGTAATATGTTTATGTTCCTAAATCAATCTCTTTTATGAGCATGTGAAAGGCATGGTGAATCACTGTACTTTGCATGATTGGAAACAAATGCGTGATTGCGAAATGCTGTGGTGTTACTTTTACAAAGACGGTCAATGAAAAAAAGAATGTTGACCAGGGCAATACTTTGAGTTTACACTTACAGCTTGACCAAGGTCATTCATTATTAATACTATTAGTAATATCTTCGTTAAAGACTGACGGCCACAGCTCAAACATGAGAGGTTGAGCTTTATTAGCTCCACCTTGCGGAAATTCCGGATACTATTATTTTGCTTGTCGTAACAGGGAACAGGGGAATCCAAAATACAAGCACAAAGCACAAAAACAAGAACCAGGGAGAACAGGGAGACAAACTACAAAACACAGCTAGGAACCAAAAAACAGGAACCAAATTTCCGAGACACTGGGAGCAGGGGGGAATCAAATAGGAGGGGAAACCAGGAAGAGAAATCAAAACAAAAGGCAAAAAAACAAGAATAAAAAACAAAAAACCCGGGGAAAAAATACCCCAGATTGGGCATAGGCACGTTCACATTCTAATGCTGATATCGGAGTGGACAACCTGAAGAAAGCCATACTGTAGTCCACTCACAGACACAGATGCCCGGAGTGATATCCAGCAATAAGAATAGGAAAGCCAGCTCAACATTCAATCACTGATATCGGAATGAACAACCTGAGGATAGCCAGGTACGAAAACCCGTTCACAGACACAGATGCTCTGAGTGATATCCAGCGATTAAAATAGAGGAACTGAGAAAAAGAAAACAGCCCAGAGAACAAGAAAAAACTGCGGAAAAACAAAAGGCGCCGCTCGCGGGGTCGAAAAAAGGGCTCAGCATTCTGTCACAGATGTCTGAGATGGGGAGTTAGCCCGGGCTCATTAGTGCAGGGAGTTCAGGAGTGCCGTATAGAAACCTATGCCCTCAGGTAGTGGACGTGGGGTGACCTGGTGCTAGGCAGGTCTCAGGACATCCGAATGTCAATGCTGAGCCCGGGCGGAGTGCTAGACCCGGAAATATACAGCCCAAGGAAAAGTGACACATGGTTAGTGTCCTTGATACTGTATATGAAGGAAGCCCTTCAGCCAGTGACTACTTGAACTACTTTATTCCACATGTCAGCCTAACTCTGAGCATTTGCAACAGTATATTGTCATAGTTGCTATCTTCAGTTTATTTATGGAGCTCTGCCACATACTGAGCCACAATTTCAGTTGGCTTCCTTGTGCAATAATCTAATTTAAATCTTTGGAAATCTAACTCTAGAATAAACTGATCTTTAATGTAATTTCCAATAGGCCCCCAACGTGCCCTTAATATGCCTTTCCCTGAAGTCCACATCGGAGCAGACTCAGCTGAAGGGAATTACCCCCACTTTCTCGCAGAACGGTGACGTTTCATGTTGTAGCCTATCAAAGCAGGGAGAAAATAAAATATTAAAATATTCGCAAAACTGACCTTTTTTACAGCTTTAATACTCATAATATTTAATGCAAAAACAAAATTTCATTATTCTATTTTAGATTCATACTGTATGTATATTTTGTATGAAGTTTTGACATAAAGATTTTATTTTGTCACCACATTTTGACTGATGAATATTTGTTTACCTGCAATGTATTTTGTACACAATATCTAATAGTACACATGTTTAATAGTACAAAGATTTGAGGTATTACCAAGTTATCCTTATTTAGTTTACTTTGAAAAAATGTGAATGTTCCTCATACTGTCATTTTTGTACTGGGAAAGACAAGATGAAGTGTAGTTGTAAAAAGCATTGAATAAACAGTGCGATAATGACAAGGTTTCATTGTTTACTTAGCCTGTTTTGGGTCAAGCTTGTTCAACATGAACATAAGATGGAGTTTTTAACGAGAGTTCAGAAGGGACAACAACCACATTCAATCAGATTTGGCCATCAGTAATTAGCAATCTCTCCCAACGTCATTTCCTCTCCTAAAACACTTTAAATACCTATGTGATCCCCATCTCTCCCTCGCATATGTGTTTTGCATCCCACCTCTACCCCATCTCCATCTCTGCAGCTACCCCTTAGTCACTCTGCATGGGGGTCCTGGCCTCCTTGTTCTATAGCCAGGAGGTCAACCCTGAGGCAAGTGGGTTAAAGTTTCACTCCATAATCCTTTCATGATGCTTTGTTTTGGGTGTTGTAATTCCTAGTGAAATGGGAGTTACGTATTTCTTTTAGCATGCTCTCTCTTTTTAGTATGCACTCCTACACTTTTTAGAATGCATGTCAACACTTTTAGAGTGTGAATCAACATTTTTTATTTTGCATGTCCACATTTTTTGGAGTGCATGTCCACATTTTTATGATAAGTCTTCGCTTTTTAATTTGCTTTTCCACACTTTTTAAAAATGCTTGTTCACACTCTTTTTAGTGAGGAAGTCTACTCTTATGAATTTGTACATCATTCGAATTTGTACATCAATGTTTTCTCTTTTTCAGTTTGTGCCACATTTTTTAAAATTTGTGTCACACATGTTTTATGTGCTTATCTTTTGCACTTCAGAGTCATCATACATTGGCAACAAAGAAATGCTCCAATATTTCACAGTATTATATTTCACAGTACTCCTACCGTGTTTGAACATTTTTATCAAATGCAGTAAGCGAGCCAATTGTCCTGGCTACTCCTCTTGGTTTACAGTTATACTTATACCCCCTTCAACCTGTTAAAATTGTCCTACCAACTTCTGAAGTCCGCCATTTGTCACCGGACCTGTTGTGTTACACAGGCGTAGCATCAGATCTTGTTGGAAATCTCCAATCCAATGCCTTGCACTTTAATCCTCACTACAAATAGATACGATCTTTGTATAAATGCATATTTTATATAAATGCAAAGAATAACGCGAAAGTTCATTTGGAACTCGTATATTAAAACAATTCACATATAATCTCTAATATTTAGAGCTCTCTAGCCGGTAACACAATATAACATCCAGGTAACCACCACAAGCCTTCAAAATAAGTAGAGTTACTTAGAGGAATGTTAAATGTATGTCTCAGTATATACAGTATATTTAGTACACAAACCCATTACATTTTTTCTAAATGATTTATGAGAGTTTTACTGTTGATCTTTTATTTAAACAAAAATTAAAAACTTTAAAACATATTGATATTTTAAATAAAGTGTATTCCCATGGGCTATTGAACAGTTGCAGAAACATTCTTGTGCATGAGACAGGACAATGGAAAATGTGCAGAATATATTTTAATCCAATGACTACAAAAATGTTCATGTAGCACCCATTCATAAAAAGAGGGAGCTTTTAATTACTGTACAACATAATTATAGACCAGTAAATCTTACTATTCTATTGCACATAAGGTTATGGGAATGATAATTAGAACTAGAGGATAATCTACAGAAATAGGATCGTAGAGGATTGTCAAAATGGTTATAGAAAAAGTACTCTTGCTGAATCAACGAGTACTGTTTTTTTAAACAAGCAATACATTTGTATGGAAACATACTGTAGATACAGTAACTTACAACAAAGTTCTTAATAAAATATTAACTCTCAGTAGTCATTTAGGTAAATTGTATATATGGATCGAGAACAAATGCATTGAAACAACACACAAAAGGGGCTCCAATGTTAGCGATGTAATTATATTGTAGTTAACTAGGTACTTCTGAAAAAGAATTAGATGTTTATGCAGATACAGTATTTATATATTCTTTTTGTAAAAAGAGCAAAAAGAATGTTATGATTCATATAAAAAAAGTGATGCATAGAATTTGAATTAAGAGATGTTAAAATTGTACAGTGCATTAGTAAGTCTTTATTTACAATAAGCTGTATAGTTATGGTCATAAATTTACAACAAAAATAATGCTGGAATCTGTCCAGGGAAGAGCAAACAGATACAATCCAGGGTTAGAAAAGTTAACCAGGTGGACTTTTTTAGAATTAAAAGTGAAACAAAAACAAACGGATACAAATGAAAACTTTGTAGAACTTCTGTAAAGACACTGCAGGTTTCTAGAACAAGCTACTGGGTTACTGAAGTTTTAACCTACTACTGTATGTACAGTATAAAAGACAATGTGGTTCTTTGTATCATAATCAAAATTTCAAAGGGGATCAATTTTGTCCTGGGATTTTGTTCTTCTTAGATTTACTCTTGTTTTGTTTGTGGTTGGTAGCATGTTGTTTTCAAGAAAGTGGAAGAAAAAAATGCCTCTTGTTTTTCTTTTGCTTTAACCACACCTATTTCCAAGATAAGCATAATAAGCTTTGAGCTCAAGTGAGCTTTCAGTATTATTTAGTTCAATATACTGTATAAAGTTGTATTTTTATATCGTGTAGTATTTTATTGTAAAATATAAGCTATGTCAATATTAGTGTATTATTTATTCATCCCTAAAGAAAACGTTATTGTGAATTAAATGGAAGACAGTTCAGGAATTTGTATATAATGGGCTTTGTTACACATGGAGCCAAAGTTAAAGCAAACAATTCATGCAATTTGGATATTCTTTTTCCACAGGGTAAGAGCTTTGTTAAACTTATTAGATCAATAAGCTTCTAGAAACTAGATCAATATGAGGTTCTTGGTCTACTCTTTTTTCTTCTGATTTAATTAATATTTTTAATATATTTCTTTAGTTCAGTTTAGGTGTAAATGTTCGAAATTGACTTCTGGGTGTACCACTTCTTAATCCCGGACACTACACCAATCTTGTGAAAGAAGGGACTCAACACATTTACAGTACTAATTCCAATTTCTTAGTAGTTTACAGATGTAACTGGACGAACTTTGAGTTTAATAAATGTTAGGAGTCACTGAGTTTATGTCTTTGAGAAATCCTAATGAGTAACATCCCAGAATAGATATCTCCTCTTAAGTGAAAGCAGACTTTAATGAACATGTACTTTCCCAGATGGGAAAATGAACAGGAAGAAAGAAAAGTCAAACAGAAACACATAGGGGGATGACTAAACACATAGACACTAGCATACACATCTGTGTTTACTTGCAAGTGTGCAGGATTTACGTGCTGTTTGGTGAATATATTTGTTTAGATATGTTTATGTGTATTAATCATCATGGCTTATGCAAAGTTGTCAGAGAGCTTTTGATTGTGAAGTTACATATTTTTACAGTAATTAACCTGTGTTTATAAAAAAGTTTATAAAAGAGACTCCAGCAGGTATTAAAGACAATTTTAGAAAATCCTTGATGCCAATGATGATAAAAATCATGTGCTGCTGTATTATCTTAACTATTACTGACTTGTTGCTGGAAATGCCTGTACTGTATGTTCCCATATATTCCCTCACTATACCTTGTCTAGTTTCTTGGTGGTTTATTACTCATAATGTCCTTCTATACTGTATATACTTTAATGCCATCTGAGGTGTGGCAACTTGATAGGGCAGAGCTCTCAGTGGTGCAAATACAAATATTTGTATTTTAAGCATTCCTTCATATTGCCCCTCAGTACAGTCAATGCATTTGATTGGGTTTATCAGGGCTACTTCCCGTCAGTTAGAAACAATGCTAATGTTTCTAACAGGTTGAAACCTGAGGTTGAAAGGCAACTGGTTGACCCAGCAACTTCCCTTTTGGCATCTTGCCAGAAATATTCTCATTGTTTAATCTGTTTCCCTTTCATGGAGGTATTGAAGTGTTATTTAAACTGGTCAGCTTCAATGTATTTAATAAGCAGACATTTATTTCTATGTGTGTAATGTGATACTTCTTTTTAATTTATATTTAGGAGGTAAAGAGGAGTGCAAAAGGAGGTGTTAGTTTTAATATTTTTAGATATATACAGTATACTGTATATATATCTCATAATACCACTAAATATCAATAAACAATATTGACAAAATAACAGGTCATAAGGTCTGCTGTGTTTCTGATATTTCTGATGTATTACTAAAGTATTTTATTAAATACTATAACGACGGAGTCATGGAGAAAAATGTTCCAAATAAAACAGACACAAAACATGCTCAAAAGAATTTGGAATCTTTTGTCTTTATGTCATTCATTACAATCACACAATTACCACCAAACACAATTTAAATTGGCATACACTTTACATGAACACAAATCCCTGTCAGTTGTATACTTTAAAATGTACATATAGTACATATATTTTATATTGCTATGTTTTTTTTGTGATATTCTGATCTGGAGTATTTGTGAATGTTGTTCATCTTTGTGTTGCTGGCGATATATACCTGTATCTCAAATATCTTAAATGGTAATTCTTGAAAATGTAAATGATTAGGTTCTTGTTCATCACAGGATGGGTCTTGTGATCAGTAGGTTTCTCCTTGCATTTTAGATCAATGCAAAATTCCAGACTTGAGCTGAAGACCATGTAAATGCAGAGCAAATTCTAGGGCTAAAGACCAAGTTATCTTATAAAATTACCTAAAATCATCACAAGTCCTTTTAAGTAGCTGTCTTATGGAACCCTGCACGGGTCTGTCAGTTATTATCAGTGAACCATTCAATTACTTTTTTTTTATTTGCTGTTATCCATGCCAAAATGTCACAGGGTATAATTCAATACAAATTATACTTTCTTGTATAGACACTGTACATTTATGGCAAGAAATCTCAGTTTATGTCAAAGCATGTCCAAGTTTAGATTTATATAACTCAAATACACAACAGCTGCAGCATTGTTTGGGGATGACAAAAGTAAAAGGTATAAGATCAAACAACGTTTATCATTTTAAATAAAAAAAAGGTTTGAAAAGGTGATGGCAAAATGACTGATTCATTAATTTTAACTGTTTTTATACTATTTCTGGATAATTTCCAGTTAATATAACTATTTTGTCTGCAAATATATAATTGGATTTCTTGCTAAGTGGGACAGTTCATGCAAAGAATTAAAGATATAAGCCTGAGAGAGAAGCTCCAGTGACTTTGTTTTATTTGTTTTAATCAACTTTAATATAGCCTTTCACTCAACTGTAGAGGTTTTCCAAACCTCCATATAATATATATACATACTGTATGTATGTAATAATGTATTTATAGCTTTTTTGTACTGTAACATCTGTGCTGTAATATCTAAATATTTCCTTTCAATCACAGTATATATATACAAATTTGCTGAATGCTTCAATTGCACGCAAGAATGGAATGAAACACGATCGTTCTTTCCATGTTTTAATAATTATGTTACTTGAAGTTGCTTAAGCATCTAGTGGGCAGGAGTGTACAGAATGGTTGCCTGGCCACAAAAGACAGCACAAAAGGGAGAAGCATTCAATGTACAGCAGCTACACCACATCCTGAAAAAAAAAACAGAAAAGAAAGTAGTAATTAAAATCATACAGATGGTTCTTAATGCTTACTAAAGCAAAAATACTGAAATTCTACCTTCACATGAAAGACTCATACTGAAGTCTGTGCTGCTCTTGAATTCCAAATAAAAAAGAATATTGACCAGAAAAATAAGTAGCTTTATTGCATTAAACTTATTGAATCATATTATAGCCCCTTAAAATGAAATTAATTAGGTGTATTTCTAAGTTATGGGCAATACCCATTTTCATATAAAAATGTTGATACAGAAATACAAGCACCTGTCTGATTTCTTTGAATAATACATTCAGTGCCAGTATTAAATAGTCCTGTGAACTAGATCTTGTGCAGTTAGTGCAGCTGTGTTGGCACAGGTTTTAGTTGGCTGGTACTTTGGCTGTTGGAAATTGTCCTCATCTCTGTGATTCTGCAATGGACTGTTGTCCTATCCAACAGAGAACAGTTGTGTGCTCTCAATCCTGCTTTGCATCTCTTGTTTCCAGAATAGGTTCTGGCTTGCTGTAACTCTTAGCAAGCATAATGATGGATGAATAAAAAGCAAATAAAGAAGATTCTCTTACTTCAAAGCCACACAGTATGACATAGTTTGTTATTACACCTTCCCCTACAAGTCTTCTGGGTTTAAACAACCATCTGTCACAATAATTTAAAAACTACTTCTAGGCCTTTTTATATCTGAAAGCTATTGAACATTTTTTTTTTCCTAAAGAGGTTGTTAAATTAAAAAATGATTGTTCGACAGCAATCCTTAACAGATTTAATAAACATTTGGGAGAAACACAGATCTTCAAAAAGAATCTTAACACCCAACAATCACATGGTCTGGGGTGTAAATATAGTATTTAAGACTACATTACCTTTTGCACGTCTTATAAGGTATCTCTGATTGCCTCAGTCATATGACCAGTATGTCATCTCTCAAGCCAAGTGGGTAAAAGCCAAATTAAGGTCTTAAATTTTAATGAGTCCAACTCAGATGCAGCATGTTAGGGCTTGACTGTAATTCCTGAAAAAAAAGATATTTATAACAATAAACCACAACAGCATCTTTTGTACTGATTAAACTTCCAACATAAGCAAATGACAAAGCTTTATTTCCATGTTAGCTGTGTACGTAAATACATTTAAAATGCTTAAGTCCAACTAATAAAATGTTTTATTATTTTCTGTTGGAAAAAGTGACTTAGTGAACATTGAGTTCCCTTTTTATACTGTATCTTGCAGTCTTTAATCGTTTTATATGTGGGATGGTTTCTTTGGAAATGTTGTGGTTAATGTAATGGAGAGTAACAGATTATTAGGCTTACTGTACATCCGACTGGATTATTCTCTTGCATTTTGTCTGTTCAGTAACCTATGAATAAGGATGCGTTGCACAAGCAATCTCAAGTTAACAGTGTGTGACCCAGACAGCAGTAGTCACTCTCATGTCTCATTTCCCAGTCATAATATTTGAAGTTTTTAAGAAACGGTGAATGTGTGTGTTTGTTCTGAAATCCTGAAATATTATGTATATGCATACATGTACTGTATATGCAAGTAACATGCAATAAGATGAATTAGTTATTTAATCCAATTTATTCTCTAGACTTTTTTTGGAAAAAGAAAACAAGATGGTATTCAACAGAAAGAGAGGTATGACACCTATCTAGTCAACTATAAATAATAACAGAAGAAGTACTTTCTTGGTAGTATCCTTGTATTCTTATTATTGATTGGAAGTGAACATTTCTGAAGCTAAAAAGTCACGATACTCAAATGTTACAGCATTAACATACAGTAAGTGGGTCTATTTCACTTTCTTATTTCACTTCATTCCTGAGGCTTACAGTACGCATGCATTTTCCATGAAAAAGACTACTGTAAAACTAAACAAAAAGAACTTTAGAAAAACCTAAATACACTTTTTCAGCAAAGGTAAAATAAATGGAAAGCGAAGTATTTAAACAAAATTGTTGGTTATAATAACTTTCTGAGTTGTGAGAACAAATTAAGATGATAATACACATATTATATACAAGTCATTTTAATTATTTAATTTGTTCAGGTTCCAATACATGAAAAATATATCCTTGAAATTGCGGTTTACATAATTAATATTTTTTCACATCCAATAAAGACAAATTGTCATTAACCATTAGTAAAGGAAGTGGAGATGGGACACATAAGGAGCTCTTGCATATAATTTCTTTGTTGATGTACAAACATCCAGACTATACGTTATTGTAATCCAGATTGGAGAAAGTCCTGAGTGAATTTTTTCGTGAGCCTTTTTTGTGAGTGAAGGAGATTGATCCACTGTTCGTAATGTAATGTGGTAAATTAACTTAATATCCATTAAATTTGACTACATTTTATACTGTGTTTTTTGGAATCGTTGCTAGCAATATACATCTGCATTTTGAAACTCCATATTTAATTTGCAAATGCAGTTGAAAATAATTTTCTACACTTGGTTTTTAGAAATCTCTCCTTTTTATATATTTTAAACTAAGATGACAAGGACAAAATGTAAATTGGAACAGAAAATTCTGTTTATAGTTTGACAAAAATGGTTTGTTTGGTATTTAGTATCTAATGTAATTAATCTGATGATCTCTCTCAGCCTTTTCTTAAAAAAGGTGAAAGTATCCACTTTATTTATGTAAAGGATTACCTTCTTTTAAATGCATTTTCCTGTAGTTTAAGTCACAGAATGACAGAAGAAAGAATGAACAGTGGGGGCTACGTTTGCTTGAGCTGTGCACATATCAGGCTGGTGTTTTGTCTAGGTTTAGAGCACTTTTTTTTCCCCTGTGTAGACTACTTGTGTAGTACTTGTCTTTCTTTTTGAAATCCCCATGCCTCTCTGATGTAATCAGCACAGTGATGCTCACAGATTAAGTGACACACTGTCTACCTAGACACCTACCAATTACCACATAGTCAGAGGTGACGCATAAGGTGTGTAGGGATGCTGATCCAGTGGGGACTGAATGTGAAACAGAGAGGCAAAAAGTTTACAAAGAGCAATAGAAAGAAAAACAATATACCACAAAACGTGTCAATTTTCATAAGGACATGGTTTGCAAAGATCACCAAGTTGTTTACATCTGCCTTCCTCTTGTGATCACAGATCACAAATATTCCCACGCCAACCATTTTAGAGTTCTAGCTCATGAAAGAATCTTGTTGAGGGTGGGACTGAATGACCATAAGGGATCTATAAACCTCTACATGTGCAGTTGGAGGAGTGGCTCTCTCTTCCTCCCGTGTCCTGTTTCTTGTTACAAATTGGCAGATCAAGAGAAGTTCAATGGAACATATTGGTCTGGGACTATCAGGACAACGGAAGATGCAGAACCGAAGTTCAGTGCTGAGTTTTTCTTTCTTGCTTCGGTACAGCCAATGGGATCATGCCTGGATAGCCAGGCTGGACACTGGAAGACCTCACTGGGAATACAGAGGGGAGCAGTATTGAATAGAATGCTGGCTTGTGTTTTTGTGTTTTAGATTTAAGGATGTCTAGTTCAGAAAGTCATGCTTTTATTTTTGCTTGTAATGTTTCAAGTGATGGAATGAGATTGGACTGTGTGGCAAATTTGTTTTTTTTTTGTGTGTCCCCTGTGGATATTTTTTAAGGTATGTTCCTTTTTTAGAAGTAGAGAAACAGGGATACTTACTGTACAATATTGTAATTGCTAGAGGAATAAAGCTGAAATTGTTGAATGCTTTATATTGTGTTGGTCTTTGGTAGCTCTGATGAATCCAATAGTTTGTGTGGGAAAAAAAGAAATTACTAGGTTGTGTAGTCTGTTACAGTTCCTGCAAATTGTTTGTAGAAATAAAAGATAATTTGATTACATTGATCAAAGATGGGTATTCAAGATGGCGCCATGTTAGTGGCAGCCTGCTACAGCAGCTCCGTGTCTTTTTGTTGTCTTTTTGTTTCTTTCAGTTAGTTAATGCTAGTGTGTTAGTGTTTTTTCTTCATACCTTTGCCGGCAACTAGATTTGCGATCACAACATGATGGATACTAGGAAGCTGAGAAACTTTTTCTTGTTTTTTCTGATACTCGGACCTCTGTGGCTATCGAGTTGCAATGCCGATAGCCACAGAGGCATTGTCTACACGCGGGACCAGCTGATCGCGCTAGCGCGTCCGCCTCTACTCACTGGAGAGAAGCCATCGGTGCCGGAGGAGCTGAGGAGGAGAAGCCGAGGCTGTAGGGCTGGTGCGACGCGAAAGGCGAAGAGAAGGAGATTTAAACCCTACCTTCCTTCGATCATCATGGGAAATGTGCGGTCCTTAGCGAACAAGATGGACGAACTGGGAGCATTGGTGAGAAGCCAGAGGGAGTATCGTGAATGCAGTATCATGTGTTTCACCGAGACGTGGCTGCAGGAACTTATTCCGGACTCGAACGTTACCATCGGCGGCTTTCAGACGGTGCGGGCGGACAGAAATACCGAAAGCGGTAAGAGGAAAGGAGGGGGGCTCGCGGTGCTTGTAAACAACAGATGGTGTAATCCTGGACATATTCATGTTAAGGAGCGCGTCTGTAACCCGGACATTGAACTGGTAGCCGTAGGACTGCGTCCGTACTATCTGCCGCGGGAGTTTACATGCGCCATCTTTGTTGTTGTTTACATTCCACCTACGGCAAATGCAGAGGTAGCGTGTGACGTCATAAACACAGTCACAGCCAGGCTACAAACAAAGCACCCAAGCGCTTTTATAGCTATTTCAGGAGACTTTAACCACGTATCTATTTCCACCACTCTGCCTACTTTCCACCAGTTTGTTAAGTGCCCGACCAGGGAAAACAAAACACTGGACTTATTATATGCCAATGCTAAGGATGCATATAGTTCCACAGCCCTTCCCCCCCTTGGCAGATCAGATCACAACCTTGTCTTGCTTACACCACTATACAAGCCTATTGTCCAGCGCCAACCTGTGACCATGAGGACCGTGAGGAGATGGTCTCAGGAGGCTATGGAGGATCTACGTGGTGCTTTGGAGGCCACCAACTGGGATGTGCTGTGCGAACCACATGGGGAGGACATAGACAGCATGGTGGACTGTGTCACTGACTATATTAACTTCTGCGTAGACAACACCATCCCCACCAAAGACGTACACTGCTTTTCAAATAACAAACCCTGGATCACCAGCGACCTGAAGGCTCTTCTGAATGACAAGAAGAGAGCCTTTAGGAGGGGAGATAAGGAAGAGGTCAAGCGTGTACAGAGGGAGCTAAAGCAGAAGTTAAGAGAGAGCAAGGATGCCTACAGGAGGAAGGTAGAGGACAAGCTGCAAAGGAATAGGGTGAGAGATGTATGGAGCAGCATGAGAGAGATCACTGGCTTCAAACAGGCTGGGGTTGCAACAGAAGGGAACCTGGAGATGGCCAACAAGTTGAACCAGTTCTTTAACAGGTTTGATTCTGGGTCCTCTGTGGCGCAACACCCATCCCCCCACAGCCACACGCTCCCTAACCCTTCACAGCTGCAACTGCCCAACACCTCCTCCATCCCCCCACAAACATGGCCGCCTACAGCTACAACCCCCGACGGCTGCTCACCCACCCATCCCCCACAGCTGCCACTCTCCAACACCTCCGCCATTAACACCTCCGGCACTGAAAGCACTATGAGCATCATCCCCCGGGCCAGGCTGACCATCACAGCTGACCAGGTGAAGAAGGAGCTGAAGAGGCTGCACGGGGGTAAGGCCACAGGACCAGATAACATCTGTCCCAGAGTTCTGAGGGCCTGTGCTGATCAGCTGAGCGGAGTGCTCCAGCGACTGTTCAACCTGAGCCTGCGCTTGGAGAGAGTCCCGGTGCTCTGGAAGACATCATGCCTGGTCCCGGTACCAAAGAAAGGGCGCCCCTCTGTCCTCAACGACTACAGACCAGTTGCACTGACTTCTCACATCATGAAGACACTGGAGAGACTGGTCTTATCCCACCTGAGACCCATGGTCAGCTCATCACTGGACACCCTACAGTTTGCCTACCAGCCCAGTGTTGGTGTGGAGGATGCGATCATCTACATGCTGCAAAGGGCCTACTCACACCTGGACAAGGCTGGCAACACTGTAAGGATCATGTTTTTCGACTTCTCCAGTGCCTTCAATACCATCCAGCCCTTACTTCTAAGGAGGAAGCTGGAGGAGATGCAAGTCGATGTCTCCATGACCTCGTGGATCACTGACTACCTGACGGGCAGACCACAGTCTGTGAGACTTCAGAACTGCGTGTCTGAACTGGTAGTGAGTAACACAGGGGCACCTCAAGGGACAGTTCTTTCTCCATTCCTCTTCACCCTCTATACTTCGGACTTTAAGTACAACTCAAAGTCATGCCACCTGCAAAAGTTCTCAGATGACTCTGCGATTGTGGGATGTATCAAGGGTGAGCAGGAGGAGGAGTACAGAGGACTGGTCAGCAGCTTTGTGGAGTGGTGTGGGGTGAACCACTTGGAACTGAATGTTACAAAGACAAAGGAACTGGTGGTAGATTTCAGGAGGAAAAAGGTCAAACCTACTCCTGTCTACATCCATGGGAGTGGCGTGGAGATGGTGGACTCGTACAAGTACCTGGGAGTGCACATCGACGATAGACTGGAATGGTCTAAGAACATCGAGGCCATCTATAAGAACGGACAGAGCCGACTTTACTTCTTGAGGAGGCTCAGGTCCTTCAATGTGTGTAGTAAGATGCTACACATGTTTTATCAGTCGGTGGTAGCGAGTGCCATTTTCTACGCAGTGCTGTGCTGGGGCTCTGGGATTAGAGCAGTAGATTCCAAAAGGCTGAACAAGCTCATCAGGAGAGCGAGCTCTGTCATTGGGTCTGACCTGGACCCCTTGGAGGTAGTGGCTGAGAGGAGAATGATGTCCAAACTGGAGGCCATCATGGACAACTTCTCCCATCCCCTCTATGACAGGCTTGCAGGAATGAAGAGCACGTTCAGCAATAGACTGATTCACCCACGGTGCGACAGGGAGCGCTACAGGAGGTCATTCTTGCCGTCTGCCATAAGACTGTACAACGCATCCACCTTGCGTCTTGGCAGAGGCAACAGCGACAGTGACCTGTTTCTGGACTAAACGCATATACACATATACTGCTACATCTGTTCTCTTTCTTTTTCTTTTTGTTTTTCCCGTTTACAACCACTTTTGTGCAATATATGCCAGGGACCTGTGCAATACATTTATATTTATATTTATATCTATGGTTACATCTATATTTATATTCATACGTGTGATACGATTTTCTGTGTACTGTTCTGTTCTAGTTTCCTCTTGTGTGTCCGGACTGTGAGTAACTCTTGTATTGTATTGTATGTATTGTACTATTAGTATATAATTCGTTACACTGTGGCTGTGTTGTGTGTGTTAAGCTGCTGTTGCACTGCAATTTCCCTCACGGGATCAATAAAGTATCTATCTATCTATCTATCATTTATGCATTAATCTTGTTTACAGGTGTGGTCATATTGTGTGAATGCAATGAAGTGGAAAAAAAACAGTCATAGAAACAAACTGTGTGTGGGATTGGGGATATTGTTTTTATTTAGTAGAATTAGCACATGTTTTTCAAAATAACTCTTATGTTGCTTTAAACAAATAAACTAATTCTGTAAAACTTTGGCTGTCAAAGAAATTATTTTGTGAAGTCTTCTGTAAAGTCTTCAGATAAGTAATTTTCTACAGCCAAAGTTTATGTATGAAACTGTATGTTCCCCTAAATTCTAAATGTAAATGGATCAAAGCTGTGTTTTATGTCTAAGTACTTGTTTTTTCTTTCCTCAGAAGTGTTTAAGATTAATTCACTTTAGAAAAAATGGATTAACAATCTGCTTAACCGTAAATGAATGAAATACAAACCTACTTATTTGGAACTGTGATTTCAACACTCTCTGTCTTAATAAATCATGCCCCTTAGGGAATAACCAGTATGAATATTGCAAAATAAAAACTTAGGGAAGTTATAATATTGTCTCATAAAATAGGGGAGCTTGATAAAGACATAAGCTTTGGAGAGAATTACAGTGTCTTCAGAAAGTATTCACCCTCCATGAACAATATGCATTGGAATTATTTTTCTTACCTTGATTCAAACAACATACTGTACATAAACACACACAACAGTTTAAAATGACAAAATATTTTATTATGTAACAAAAAATATTTATTTAAATTATTTTTTGCATACTGCTTGGGCTGACTTTTGCTGTACGTTATTTAACTTTGTTGTTGATGCTGTTCTGTGTTTAGGTTTGGTGTTTCCTTAATGTCATTGTATGGGAGCATACTGTACAGTATATGAAAGCAAGCATTTAATTGTATTTTTGCATATGACAAATAAACTGAACTGACATGTAAATACTTTATCTTGTTTACTGAAGTATTCGCCCACCTCTGTCAACACTTTGTAGAAGCACATTCTGCAGCAATCTTTGAGTCTTCTTGCCAATTCTTTCTTCCAGATTTGTGCACATTCTGCCAAGTTGGAAAGGGAACCACAATCTTCAAGTTCTTCCACGGGTTTTCAATGGAAATTCATGTCTAGGTTTTGTTGGAGTAACTCAACATTCACTTCCCTGTTCTTCCTGATTATTTTGGCTGTACGCTTGAGGTTGATTTCCTACTGGAACATAAATATTCCCCCCCTCCCTTTAAGGTCTTATACTGAAGCAGGCTCTCTGCAAGGACGCCTAAATTTGGCTTCTTTCATTGTTCTTTCTATCCTGACAAGCGTCACTGTCAGTCTCTGCCACTAAAAGGTATTTCCATAAGATGATGCTGCCACCACTATGCTTCATGATAGCGATGGTATTATACGGGTGATTACTGTAGCTGTAGGCCAAGGAGTTCAATTTTTGTTTTATCAGACCAGAAAATCTGTTGCTACACAGTCTCAGAGTATGCCACATGCACTTTTGCATATGTGCTGTTATGTGGCCTTTTCTCAGGAGTGGCTTCCATCTAGCAGCTCTCCCATATTGGCTAAATCTGTGCAGGACTGCAGATGTGTTGCCTTCTGGACAGGTTCTCCCATCTCAGCCATGGATCTCTGTAGGTCTGTTAGGGTGGTCATTGGATTCCTGTTCACTTTTCTGACCAGGTTCCCTCTAGCTCAGTTTCGGAGAATGTTCTGCTCTAGGAAGAGTTTTTGTGGTTTGGCATTCTTTTTATTTCCTATTGATTAACCTGACTATGCAAGTGGGAACTTTCAGCAACCTAGATATGGTTTTTATACTCCTCAGATATATGGCTCTTCACAATTCTATCACCGAGCTGACATCTCCTTGTTCTTCTTAGTAGTTTTTACTATGACATACACAATCAACTGAGGGACTGTACATAGTTAGCTGTACATGTATTTGTCTGAAATCATGTCAACCAATTGAACTGATCACAAGCAGACTCCATTCAAGTTTTAGAGTGATCGTACAGGAAAAGTAAATGCACCTGAGTCAATCTGGAGAGTCATAGCAAAGAGATGAACATTTCAGTGTTGTCTTTTAAATTACTTGTAAAAAAATCCAGGTTTAACTCCACTTTGGGATTGTTACTATAGAGTAATTTGTGTAGATTAGTTACAAAAACCCCTTATAAACATATTTCTATTTTAGTTTGCAAAATAACAAATTGTGATAAAATCCAAGGGGACTGAATATTTTCTAAAGGTACTGCATATACCTTATAGTGTAATTAATATATTTTATTGGAATCATTCTCTTAATGCAAATACAAAGATGATGACTTCTACAACTTCCACCAGTCTTATCAGTTCATATTAGAGGAAAGGGCAAGAGAATTGTAGGCTCTTTTCTCTAGGTTTAGAGTGTTCTCTTCCTTCCATACAGAAAAAAATAGGATTTTGAATTTTCCTGAAGCTTGACTTGTTTCAAGGATGTATCTGTTTTGAACCTGAAACATGTGCTTCGATGTTAGAATTTACTAAACAAATTAGAAATTGGGACAGTATACTCATGGAGTACTTTATAACTGCTATTAATCAGTCAATCAGAACAACAGCGATATACGCACAGATTCAAATGATATAATGTACAATTTTAGTAAGAAAATAAAAAAACATGCAAAACATAAACATAAATATACAACATACAGAATATGTAATTCAATCTGCCATAATACGCACAAATGGCTTATCAATCATCCAGAGATTTTAAAGGTATTAATAACTGCATGGTTAAAATGAACTTACTATAATGCTTGTTACTGTATTTTGGACAATTTTTTAATTTATTAGTCACATACTGTACAAATATATTCATAATCTTAACAGACAAGGAACTACTTGATAACTTCCTAGAACTTTACCGAGCACATTGTTACAGACTTGGCAGTGAATAGACTGCTAATGAGGTTGGCATAGTCTCAGCGATATTGTGCCCTTTTTTCTTTTAAGACAAAGTTGGAATAAAAAAAAAGTTAACACTGTGAACTCATATCAGAAAGAAAAAAAACTCTTCAGCCACTTAGCAGCTACCCATGCTGTCTCTAAGTTGCCCTTTGGCTCATTGTCTAGTCACATTAGACACAATCTTCCACAGTTAGTCCCTCAGCTCACTTGGACCTTTGGCTTGCTTGGCTACTCTGTCTGGAGCTCTGCCGCAGAGCTCCCAGGTACTGAACTTCTCAATGGCTGTTTTACAGCCCTACTAAGAGTAAGCATACTTAGGGGAGGTATCATGACTGTAAGGACTGATAGCTGGTTACAAATGTCTGGAATTAAGCTTCATTCTGGAAGGTTAAATGTGAACATTCTAACATTTACTGATCCAAAGTAGAACATTTGGACAGGCTATTCTAATGAGAGTCTTTAAATGTCCCATGGAGAGAGGAATGCTGGATCAAGTCATAGAAGCCAGTCCTTGTCTGTTGACTCTCTGCAGGAGGAAGTCCTGGCTCTGGGTCAAAGGATGTGTAGGTGTAGGTAGGGCAAGAAAAGAAAGGGAAAAGTTTTGCTTGGCCTTCAACTGAAGGTGGCTTCTCAAATGGAAAGGATTTCATGCTTAGCTTCTCACTGAAACTGGCTTTCAATTGATTGGTCATGACATCATCAGGTGGTGTGTCCACCCACACATTGCATATTTCTCATTGGTGGACCAATTTGGCTCCATCAGTGGATATGCCAGTTGACATCCATGTAGGGTTCAAGTCCAGATAAGTCTCACTCTTGGAAAGGTAGACTGTAGACTAAAATGGGCATTTCATCATGGAGGTGTCATGAGTCCAGTTTATGATGTTCTCCTATCATTTTATAAAATCATCTTTCCTATTTTAGTTTGACCTCTTTGTTTAGGATCATTTCTTCCCTGTCATTTGAGAACATCAATTTAGAAATTAATATTTAGTCCTGATTAGGATCTATTTTGTTTATTAGAAAGCAGGTTCTCTTTTTTTGGACTGCTAAGGTGCTTCTGTATGCAGGTTATAGAAAGAAATCTTACAGAATTGTAAATATTTGTGCACAATGTAATCAATGTTTATACAGTAGTGTAACATTTGTGTGTTGAGTAACATTCTATTAGTGTTCTTTATTGCAAATAAATATCTGTATAAGTTTAGGCCTCATTATTACACTATTATCAAGCTGTGCCAGAGAATAAAAAACACATGTAATGCTGTGTAATGCTGTGTAATGCTTGGTAATCCCTTACTTGAGAAGTGTTGAAATTATTAATCTTTAAAATTTGCTTACATAGCAAGATGGTTTTAGGAATGGATTTAATATTGATTAGATAACCTCTGTATTTTGTAATTTTATCATGTGCGGCAAAAACAAAAAATCCTGGTTTGTGTTAGCGAGTGAGTCCATGCTAATTGTCAGTAACCCATCTCCCCAACATTCCTAACAAACTGACTCAAAGGAGTTAAGATGTACCAGGGTGATTTTCTGTTCAAGGCAAAGAGTAACATCATTACACTCATTCTGATCACTGAATTCTAATTCTAAACGTACATGCTTATTCTGTGAAAGTAATAAATATGTAGCTGCTTTTATCAGTTGGGATTTTCATGCATACCTCTCCTAGCAGTTTCAGTGCACTTGAATGGTACTTAGTTCAAAAACTCTACATGAATAAGAAAAAAAAATGGTCTGATGTACAATCACTGTTTATGGGAAAATGTGAATGTACTGTATGTGAATACAGTAATTAGTTTTTTCTAAAAAGTCTCTTATCATCTCTCTCCAGATAAATTTTGTAATTTAATGTAAATGTGTAGTTCGGACAGTCACTATTTTCTTTCTTCATTGTGCGTGAACAAAGTTACTTTTTACTTGATAACAATTATTTATGTAGTTGATAAAAAGGGTAGTGTACTAAATAATTAAGTGTTTGGCATTAACTCACCTGACTGAGGAAATCACAGCCCTGGTTGTAAAGACATAACTGCCAAATCCCCCTCATATTTGAGGAATGAGCCAGGGAGGCTGCTGCCAAGATGAATACGCGGTGGAGGGAGGGGTGCTCAAAATAATGCATGTAAAGGGGATGCATAGCAGGCACATATTGTATTTACAGTATATGTAAATGAGTGGAAGAGCAAAATTTGAATTGTATTTCTTCCTGTGTTTGTGTTTAACAAAGCAACATCACTCTTTTGAACACTGAAGATTTGCAAAAGATTTTAATAGATTTTTGTAATTGTTTAATTACAAGTTGTCTCAATTTAATAATTAAAATGTTTGTTAATGATGATGATTATTGTTAGTTTTAGTTGTGTTTGTGATTCTGATGTGGCTTCAAAAATCTTTCTGCTCTACGTTGGTGATGGACTAAAAATAGTGTGCAGAATTCTGTCAGTAGTAGGTATTGTGTCATTTCAGGTGCTCTTGTAGCTTGTAACAAAGCTGACTGTACAGTATATCTGCTTTTGTTTTCTATCTTACTCTCAGCTTAATTACTTAACCAAATATCTCCTCTCAGGATCTCCTCTGACAACTCCAACAGTCCTGACCCCTGAGGATCTCCCTATCCCACTATGCTTATTTCTCTGAATGGGTTAGTAGCAGAGGACTACTACTCTCTCCCTCCTGGTTGTTCTCTGTCCTGTCTTCTCATTACTTTTCACTTTTCACCTTTCACTATTACCAACTTTCAGTTTTATGCTGTTAAAGTAAATTTCCCTACTTCTTATCATTGTTGTTTCCTGTTAATGTAACGATGCAACCAGTTTTAAATGGAACAATCCCATATTTATTCCAAAAACACAGTTTTACTAATTTGTTCTCCTTGACTCATTGACTTTCTGACTGAGCAGTGGAAAATTTTCCTGCATTTTCTGACTTCTAATATCTGTTACATTTCACAATAAAGCATAATGTAGCTTTCTTTTGATAAATGCTGTTCCAAAAAGAAAACATGTATGGTATTCATGGGTAAGGAGACATTTTGTTATGTAATGCTATCTAAAAAATTACATTTTGTTTTTGCTCAAAATCATGCCATTGTCTCTTTTGTTAACAATCTTATGTCCACTCTCTGCTTGACATACTCCTGTCTGCACACTTAACAGAAACTTCTCTCCTCTCAGTTACTGATTACTTTAACGTAGCACATGCTGCCTCTCCTTCCTTAATTCTTTTTGATTTATTTGCAGCCTTTAACATTGTGGATTACTCAATACTGCTGTTAAAACATGACCTTGAATTTTCTGGCACTACTCAAACACAGTTTTCCTCCTTCCTTACTGTTCACATACAGTATACTATATCAGGTCTCATGGTGAAGCTTACTCTCTAATCCTTACTCCCTCTCCTCTGGTCTTCCCAAAGGTTCTGTCACGGGCTCCCTATTGTTCTCTCACTACATCCACTCCCTGGGCTCTTTCGTCTCCTTCCATGGTGTTTAAAATTTGTATCGTCCTTTTTAACCTTCCATCTCGTTCTTACTTCTCTCTTCTGTCTCTGTCTCACAGCTCTCTCATCCTGGTTGCAATCCCATTATCAGTTGTTCAAATTTTTGAGCATGCTATTCTTTCCCTCCTCTACGGACTACTCCATCTGTTTTCCATTTAACTACACTACCACTCTATCTTTCCACCTCTGTGAAGAACTGCAGAGCCACTCTTGATCCCTCTTTTTCTTTGAATACATTTCTTCTCTGGTATGTTTCTACCATTTTTCTTAAGCAATCCTTTCTGATCAAATGTTCTACACAGCTTCCATTCCTAGTTAAACTATTGTAACTTCCTTCCTTTTGGCTATATTTACCCAATCCAATTCATCCAATGTCCCTCCACTCCTTAGTGGTTTTTTTTCTCCTTACTAAGGACTTTTTGGTTCCTCTCCTCCGTTGTCTTCTGGTCTTCTGTTCTGTATTCACAAAATGTATGGTTACTCGAATTGTTAAGTGCCTTGGGGCAACCTTGTTGTGAAAGGTGCTATATAAAAATAAATTGAATTGAATTGAATAATGCTTCCCTTGTATTTTCTCTTTCTTGCTTTTCTCATGCTCCCATCACCTTCCTATTTCTCCAAAGATTCCATGCAAATCTCTAGCTTTCACCTACAATCGTTTCAACCCCTTTACTGCTGCCTGTCTCCGGTCTATTTTCTCTCCCACACCTCATCTTGCCTTCTTTATTCCTTCTCTTCCACCAAATATTTCACCACCTTCTTCACCCACCATTCTTCAGAGGTGGATTACACTATCCACAGAAATCAGAACTCCTCAGACTGTAACCAAACAGTACATATCACCTATAAAGGCTCAACTATGTCCTTCAATAACTCTTACATTGTATCGCATTCAATTTTTTTATTTGCAGATTGGTAATGCAACTAGCACTACCACTGTTACATCTTTATACTGTTTAAGACTTTATTATTTAATTACTGTATGCATACCACTTATGTTACTTTCAATTACTTTATTTATCTTTGCATACTTTTCATATTACTTACTTTTTATGAAAATTATCTTGTGTGCTAAGCATATACCACACCCTCCACATACAGTATATTCATACCACTGATGACAGAGGAAAAATCTCAACAATAAAAGCAATGAGTTGCATATTGTATAATGTGTCTTCAATAATAAAAATAAATATTCTGAAATGATATAGAAAACACAAAATTCACATCTATTTCCACCCCTGCAGTTAATATTTTGTATGACCTCCAGCAATATGGTTTACACTGACAACACTACTTTTGTAGTGTTCTACAATGTGGGAGGGATTATTGGCAATTTGTCTAGACAGAATAATTGTAACTCCTTTGTTTTTTAATTTCCTTCTTGAGTTTGATCCAAAAATGTTTAATTAGATTGTAGGTTGGAGATTGATATGTCCAAATGTGAGCATTTGTGTATAGCTAAACATTTCTTTGTCATTTAGGATGTAGACTTTTGGATCATTGTCTTGTAATGACAAGGGATCCATAGATGCAAAATGACCCAAAAGCATAGACCGATTGTGATATTTCACGATGGGTATGAATTTTTCTTTCTCCAAACATTTTGCTACAAATAGGGGGTTACGAAAATAGAGGATATTATAAATAACCCAGCAGGTTAATCAATAAGTAAAATAAATTATCATAACCCTTAACTTAATGATTTTGCCAAGAATATACCCGACCAATTGCTATAGTTAGAGACACACAAGTCAATGTTTTCTGGCACAGCTTTGATGAAAAGAGTAATGATTTAGTCACACTGGGTTAAACAAATATTTCTGAACAATTATAATACACACACTAAACAACGCACAATATACACTTACATTACACAAAGTTCACTATGTATAAATTTACTAACAAGACATTTCAGAGGTCTACTTCCTGACCAACTAGAAAACCTCTGACTTCTACAAATTATTTAACTTTAATACAATGTCTAAAAAGGCCAAAAGAAAAGAAATCTGCCTTCTAAACTAAACAGAATACGACCTCTAGGAACCTACTGTATCTTCCTATTTTAAAAACTCATCCACTAACAAGGAGAGGCCACTTTTCACTGGAGGATTCTTTACACAGGAAATCAGAGCTCCCAACAGCAACAGAATGGCAAGGTCTCTTAACAATCTTTCGGATTCTCCAAACTGGTATTCTGGAAGATCTTGACAAGGAGCTCTTGTCTTCTGTTTTCCTTTCCTGTCCTTCTCCTCCTGTCTCCTATTGTTTTCTGTCTGTACCTGTCTGTTTTATGCTGTTTCCCCAGATGTTAAGCATTTACGAAGAACTTAATTAACTAAGGTAAACCAATGTAAACTTTACAATTGCTTTGATCACAGAATCTTTGATCACATCTCAACAAACATCTCCTTGCTTTGAATTTTCCAAGAACTGGAAGTCTTGGCATTAGCCAAGTGTTACCTATTGTATCTAGATTCTTAAAGACATTTCAACAGTCACAATTATCCATCAATTTTTCTTTTCTAATTCTTAAAATTTCTCTTTTTGAGGTATTCCTTTGAACCTAGCCAAGAATGCTATATTAATGGAGATGATGTCCAAACCTAGTTTTCAACAGTTTTGTTTTCTGATGAGATCAGTTTGTGTTGAAGATCTCTATCTGTTGACATTGGATTTACTGTACAGTTGAATCCCGAACCACTTGTCTCACAGCCTTTTCCTAGCAGGGTTGCTATGATATCATCACTCATTGTGTTTTGTGATATTTGATGTGTGCTTTCCAAAAACAAGAACAACAATAACAAATAACAATAACAATAATAATGTGATTTCCAAAAACTTTTTCAAGGGTCATTGAACTTTGTGTTTCTTAATCTCAAAAGTATACTAAAAAAACAGAATGATAATATCTTCATAGCCCATTGTTCATATGGAAATGAAGAAAACACAGTCATAATTTCTCAAAATGCACCACAGACAAACTAGACATACTTTATGATACCACAGTTTTTTTTAGGAAGGAGACTTGAATTTTATGATTTCCCATTCCCCCAGCCCACAGGCTAAACCACAGTTCTGAGAAACACCCTCCTCTCAACCACTCATACACGCATTTCCAAACACAAACGCAGAATAGAGCAGCCTTAAATGACTATGAACATATTATAATGCACAGCAACTAGAGTGATGAGTTACATCACATTTACTGGTGAAAAAGCACCGTCACGTCTTGTCTTTGAATGTAACATGTAAGGGAGCATCTACTGATGGAAAAAATTGTGGTTGTAATTATCTAGGGTGACATCATGACTCCTAAAAGTTTGTTTTAATCCATAACATATGTATTGACTTTCACTCAACAGCATTTGGCTCTCACTTAAAAAGTACTTATTTTATTGCTGAATAGTCCTAGATTCTGAGCAGTCTAGGTTTTTCCTCCTGAGTATGTACTTGAATTTAAAAATGAGATGTCTTTTATCTTTGTAATAATCTGATTATTTTCCTTAGAATTGTTTATGCACAGAACTTTATGAAGAATACATTATAGTAAGACTATTAACAAAAATAATATTATAAAATAATAATATCATAATATTAACTTTCATTCATATTCTGATGGCACTCAAATATATATTTTGTTTACACCTAACGACAACAATACTGGTAGGACTACTACAACTTCAGCACTTACAGTAACTCAGAGGACTTCAAAAATTGACCTCAGACCTAGGCGTAGTATTAGACACAAGGCTCTCGTTTAACTCTCTTATTAAAACAGTATCGAAAACATGCTTCCTACAGTTAAGAAATATTAAAAACTACAGCAATTTGTCTCCACTCAAGACACAAAGAAATAAATACATACTCTTGTATACAGCAGGTTAGACTACTGCAATGCCCTACTATCAGGAAGCACCCATCACTCTTTCAACACCTTACACCAAAATCAGAACGCAGCAGCAAGAATTGTTACTAGGAGCAGAAAGTACGACCATATTACCCCTATACTTAGCTCTCTTCATTGGCTTCCTGTCAGGTACAGGGCGGACTTCAAAATCCTTCTACTTATAAGGCTCTCAGAGGTCAGGCACCTGTCTATCTAATGGAACTTAATTAATTTATACATTAGTAAATGTAATGTATAAAGTAAAGCCTTTAGTTACAGGGCCCCTAGCTTATGGAACAGTCTCCCACCACATGTTTGGGATGCCGAGTCAATCTCAGTATTCAAATCCAGACTGAAAACCTATTACTGCAGCCTAGCTTACTCACACCTTACATCATAGCCTGCTGCAACCATGGCTGCTGGTGCTGCTGTACATGCCATTGTGAGTCTCTGTGTTGGCCCACCAGGTAGATACATCTGTTCTGACCAAACTATCCTACTCTCCTTCCCACATGCTGGGCACCATCTCAGTTGGATGCGGCATCACTGCCATGGATCCAAGAGGGTCATCGTGGATATAGCTATCGTTTAGGAGGGTTTTGCTGGTCTACAGAGATCTGCATGGAGTACTGACATACAGAAGACATGATGGATGGATTAATACCCTTAGTCATTCATTCCTTTTTTTAACTGTATAATGTTAGCATGCCCAAAGGGGTTGGGCAGCCAGTTGACCTTGGACCCCTAGAGGTTTTTTTTCTCCTTACTAAGGAGTTTTTGGTTCCTCTCCTCTGTTGTCTTCTGGTCTTTTCTGTTCTGTATTCACAACATGTACTGTATGGTCACTTGCTTTGTCAGGCGCCTTGGGGCGACTTTGTTGTGAAAGGCACTATATAAAAATAAATTGAATTGAGTTGAAAAATAATAAATATCTAGTGAAATTGAGTTATATCATGCTAAAAGGGATAGAAATAAGAATACTATGGAATCTAAACATTAAGGCTTTTTAATTTTAATACACACTAGATGTTGGCTATTTTTTTTATATAATAAGTCACGAAAAAGTAAAGATTGTGAGTGTTATCTGTCACATCATTTTAGATTTTATGTAGTGTTAGGACTTAGTTAGAACTAGAAGGTCAGATATTTCTTATTATGTAAAAGTATGGAATCATAAGGGAGTGTACTTTCTTTTTCTGTATAGTTCCAAGCAGCTCCTAGAAATGAGTACCAATTAATCTGTAAATTAATTAAATTATTCATCACCATCATTCTTCCTTACTCGGGTTTAAATTCCCTATAATGTCAGAATTTCTAGTTAACACAGTGACTTAATTTTTTTAGGTTCTTACACTTAACACCTATTGCTTCTAGCATTTAATGTACTGTAGGTATAAGCATTTAAGAGTGGATGTATTATTTAAACATTAGATTAAAGATTGAATGCGTTACTTTCTGTAACAATTTCAATTTTGGCACTGTGCCCTGTTACATTCTCCTTCTCTAAACTTTTCCATTTCCTCTGCTGCAATTAAACATCTGATTTCAGGCACGGATATGATGATGCAGCTCTGTGTCAACAGCTCACAGACAGCTCTGACGTCAGAAGCACACGTTATCACTCTACATACGAATTTCTATTCCATTATACCAGTCTTATTCAATTTTTTCTCAGCTGAGCCCCACCTCTTAAACACAGTTAGTTGTTGCTCCCCTCTAACTGTAAGATACAATTGTGCAACGTATTATTAACATGCAGGAATTGTTAGAAAAATGTTCTGGCTCATCATAACCCCTTACAATTGCTCTAGAGTCTACACCCACATGGATGTGTACCCCAGACTGATGAATACCTCTGCACTATAACAAAAGACCAGGTCTCCTACCATGAGAGAATTTAACACAATCAAGGGTCCAAGAGGCTGACACCACCTTCTGTAACAGACTCAGTGTTACTAAGTCCTGGTACAGACAGGCACTGCTTTACTGCCCTTAAATAGGACAGAAGGTAATAAAGTAATAAATAAAACTTCTTACTGCTTTTATATAAAGCCAACACATCTGTGAAAAAAATGTAGTGTGTGAACCACTACAAGAAAGAAATCCAAAGTTTCATAGATGAATGAGTAAACACCACTAAAAGGTCTAGCAATCAGTAATGCTAATCTTTATCTGGTGATCATTATTGACCATGTATTGTATACTGTATGTAAAAATTAACACCTTTTTCTAAAATAGTAGCCTGGTAAGTGACAGAAAATGTACAATTGGAAAATTGGACACAAACACTAGAATCAGATACAAAAACACTAGAAAAAGACAATTTGGAGTTGTTACAAACTCTATTCTCAAGAGTGCTGCAAGTGACGTACTAGATAAAGCTGTGAAACAGAAAAACAAGACACAAATACAGAACAAGCTACACCCTGTATTTACTTAAAATGAATTGCAGGTTTATATGCACAAAGTTATAAAGATAAATTAGGAATCACCAACATTTTTTCTAAAAAAGAATATAAAAAGGAAATTTGTGAAGCATTCAAATCCTATCTGATTGTTTACTTGGTATGATTTACAACAGTTAGTTATTTTTTTAGCCTGTGCAGAGGTCTTCAAAATATAAATAGTTCACACCAAATTTCTGTAAAGGGTATGCTACTGTATACTTTCTTACAAAAAAGGTTACATGTTGAAGCCTTAAATACAGGATTTGTTAACTTTAGAAGCATTTTCATACTAAACATAACAAAAAAGTGACTAAAACAACTAGAAAGTTCTCAATTTAATTTTGTTTCCAGTGGAAATGTGACACGGCCTAAAAAAAATTGGAATACCATCTAAAGTCACTCTCTTTTTGAGTCCTTCTTTTCTCTTCTGTTTAACCATGCCTTTCAACCTCATCAACCCAGGGTTTCTGCCTTCACAGAAGGTATGATGGAAAACCATAACCTTTCTAGTACTCTTGTGATTTCGACATTTAGCTCTCCATTCCCTTTCCTGAACTGCTAAATTAAATTGAGTGTTACATTCCCATGAAAATTCTGGATAACAAAATAAATCTATGCAAAATAAAGCACTGAACAGACAGAAACAGAGAAGATCAAAAACATAATTATGCTTCAAATGCAGCACTTTGCATGGTTTTCATTTACTTGTTTTCAGTGTTTTATCAATTTCAGTTTTGAGGGGCCAATAACAATTCAGCTTTTGATTAGTGATTTTACTTCAAGAATAATTCTGTTTTACAGTCTATATGAAAATCTCCGTTATTAAAAGGCTGTAAAATAAATGTGCCTTGCATGCAACTCAAAATGGTGAAGATGTTAAAGTAATTTTTTTAATTGCTGATTGTGTCCATAACCTGTCCTGTTAGACATTTCCAATGAAGTTTCCAGATGATGTTAGGAAAATTACTTCAGAAAAAGTGAATGTTGGTACTGTACATGCAACATGTAAATTGGGATTCATAATACATTCATTGTTCTTTTTTAGTGCTTGTATATTCCCACCTCAATAGTTTGTGTTGTCACTTAATATATGGGCCAAATGTTCTTTTTTAAATACAGTATCTTGACCCTTTTTGTGTTTCATGAAATCAATCAATATTAATTGAATTAAGTTAATTTATATATTCAAATACCCCTTCTACATGTATGTAAAAAAAAAAGCAAATTGGAAAGTTTATATAAAAATCTTTAATATCATATTATTAACAAATAGAAACATACTGCATTAATCAACAGTGATAACTATGTGGACTATGTAAGCTACATGAGTTTAATTTCCTCATACAACAGATTTTGTCACTTAAATACAATTCTTGGAAATACTGTATACCTCACTTCCTTGGAAATGCTCCCAGACATTCTTACCCTTCAAACACAAGATTATAGAATCCATCATTTATTCAATGTACTGTATGGTATGTTAATAAATGTATAATTGCTAGGATCATCAGAATCTATAGGATTTAAGGATTGGAGCATTAGGAATGTCAGGGAAGCTTGCTGATAACATCAATATTATATTTAGTAGTTCTGTCCCTTGTAAAAAGACTGTCAAAGTTAACTGAGATTAAGATAAAGATTTCTTTGTGACCACTGTTTTGCAAACCAGGACAGATCAAGTTTAAAGGTAAAAAGGAAAGAAAAACAATACAGAGACTACAACTCACACAACAAATCACAAACTTTTCATATACAGGGATGCTTTCCCGATTGCAATACATTTTACACAAGTGATCAAATTTAATGAAAATATTTAGCATTTAAAAGAATAAAGTTACTTCAATACATCAGACTGATTGTTTGGTAACCTACTTCATCTAAAAATGTCTGGAACACATAATTGATAATTTTAAGTGTATTACTTTTTTATGCTGATTGGTTTGGCAATTATACAATATTGTATTCCCCATAACATGTACTTGTATTTTGTACTTGAACAAAATGTACTAGTTAAATTGTGCAATCTGTAACTTTCTATTTAGGCTGATTTTTAAGGAAAGAAAGTTCAAAATCCTCTTGAGAGAACATTGCTACATTGTACATGGTTTTTAAAAAAAAACAATTTACTTAAAACTGATTAGAATCAATTTAACTTACATTTGCTGAAATTAAATTCCAAATGAAAACAAAACTTTGGATTATTTATTCTGACATGTTCATACACAAAAAAGGAATTATTCTTTGAAAAAATATTTTATTTGAACCTCCTTGAATACTTATCCTTATTAGTGTGTGATAACTGTTTTAACTGAATATAAAGATAAAACTAGATTTCCTTAATTTAGATTAAAATAATAGCTTCCAATATAGTGTATGGTGTTGAAGAAATGAAACTTAAAAGAAGGGCTTACACGTTATATATGCTTTCAAGTGAAGTCACACTAAAGTACATTTCAAATAATCATCCCTACAAACAGTAGCAGCAATTTTTTTTCATAAACTTTATAAACTATAAATAAAAGTTAATTTAATGAAGATAACATTCTTGAATATTTACAGAATGATTTATAATCTGACATGTATCTGATTTAATATGTATACTGAGTATATCAGTAACATAACAATAATTACACATATTTAGAATTACACAATGATCAGATTTAATCACATCCTGGTAATATGTTGAAATCAAATATAGAGAATTTAATTTAAATTGTAGAATTACACGACAACATAATCATGTCATCAGGATATAGCTAAACCCAGAGACTTATGACAAACCCTAATTTGCTCTTATGTGACTAATTTCCATCTGTCTTGCAGCACTAAAATGCCTTCGCGCACTGCAACATCCTAGCACACAATGCTAAGATAACTGCTTTACACAGCTTTATTGTTTTTTTCTGTTACTTTTATATAAGCTCTTTGTATTTTAACCAGATGTGATCATAAGTCACTTTGTGTAAAAGTCCACTCTGAATTAATACATGAAATGCAAAACTAGTATCTTCTGCCAATAAGCTCAATCTAGGTCACAAATGGAATTTACAATAGGATAACAATGCATACATCAAGATAAATGACCAAATGATGTCTTTATAGGTTGTAATGGTCTCACATAGAGCAACTGTGGTATAAAGTTAAAGAAACGGGCAAGTGGCCCATACTAAAGGTAAAGAAAGCAGATCAAAAGAGAATGCAACACAGCCTGGAGGGGTTTGATAGATTCTGCTTTGAGACTTCATCAAGTATCTATCATGAGAAGTTTGGAAACCTATTAATAGAGCTACTGGAAGCACCTCCTTGATGGTGTCCAAGTCAAAACAGGGTTCACTGAAATCTGATTGATAAATTTGAATATTGTACATTTAGAAGTATATGTCAAAGTTTTTTGTGTTCTTGGGCCTTCTAATAAGATTATTTGCCCTCTGTTTCCCCAATTCAGAAGTTAACAAAGGTCAACTCTCCTAATCTAGCTAAAATGTGTGCTCTGCTGGAGAACTGGATGTACAGTTACAACATGGATAGTTGGTAAAAGCCAAGACGGTGGTGCTTAGCTCAAGGATTGTTGCAGTAATTATGGACTTAAAACACCTAGTTTTGAACTAATTCACAGATGGCTTGTAAATTGGGCTAGGTTTTAAATTACCAAAAGAAATAACTAAATGGAACTGAATGCTCAGTGCCATTTAGTTACAGGCTTTCCAGTTCTGGAAATCTGGAGAGCCTGGCAAAGGCTACATTAGGTTTGCCAAGGGAGGAGATATCCAGGGAGTAGGAGAATAATATGGAGGCAATACAATTGAATTCAGTTGTTGGCTGAACTCAGCCTTTGCTACCAGGTTAATATACTGTATGTAAACCAATGGAAGTTCTTTTGGACACATAACAGGACTGTACTCAGTTGTCGAGATTCATTTGGTACATGTTTTTTTTTAAGATACATATTCTTTATTAAAGAATAAAGAAGGGCTCAGTTATTGTTCTTGTCTTGTTGTTGACATCCTGTGGCCTGAAAGTAGGGTGGGGTATCAAAAATGTAGAGGAAAATTTAATCACTTAGAACATCAAGTTAAGGTTCTTAGTTTCCAGAGTCCGGCACAGGATGGTATAGAACATCTGTTCAAACAGAGAGTTGGAATACCCTATGCCAATTTCCTGTGGCAACATTTGGGACAGCAGAAGTTTCCATAAATCCTAACCATAGAATTATTAATGTGTCATTTTCAGAGACTGCACATCTAGTACAGTATACTGTATGCCTATCTAGGAAATAATTAATAATTTCTTGCTTCAAATTGTGCTTTTCATACTAAAGGATCCCTAAAAGTATGACACAAATATTAGAGTACCAGTTTCATTAACCATTGAAGTGCATCACCCAACTGAGTCATGAGCAGTAGCCATTATACAGCAACAACACCCTACTACACAACAAGTGTGGCAGAGACATTAGCTAATAATTACTCTATTGATTGAATTAAGGTGAATTTAGCCAGAATGCTGGTGTAAATACATGACACAATATAAATACATTGAGTTAATAGCATGACCAAGTACTCATGAACTTGATTAAACATCGCATCCAAATAATGGCAAACTTCAAACTTTTTAATACTAATAAAAATCTTTGATTTTTTTATTTATTCAAATAGCAACAGCAGAAAATATTGAAAGTACTCTTACATTCTTTAATGAAAAAGAGTTATAGTTTATGGAGGGATGAATACTTTTGGAAGCTAAGGTATGATTAAGCAGTAGCAATGTACAGAATAGTGAATAACTATATAAAATGTATAATGTCAGAATGGCATTTCAATTATGCTGTTTGTAACCCCTTAAAAGATCTGTAAAAATATGTGCCTCTTGTGTACATTTTATGTCTCATCTTTCTAAATCATATTAAAGCACAAGATGATAAAATGAAATATACTGATGGAAAAACAAATCCAAGATTTTCTGGAATGAGAATACTATAGTTATACCTTATATACTTTCACAAAAAGTTGTAAATTTGTTTTAAGCCCTTTGACTAGAAATACAGCTTGTGCAGTGAGGTATTGCAACTTGCCAATCACACGAAAGCTCATTAGGTGCACTTTTAACCAACGAGGTCCAGGTGGAACTATGCCTGATCAGGTCACCTTTAAAAAGGCCTTAATCCAAAGCTTAGGTCACTACAAGAAAAGGGCCACACTTAGTCAGTTTTCTGTGCATTCCATAATGCCTCGAATATCACCATAAGCAAGGGAGAGGGCCATTGGCATGCTGCAGGCAGGCATGTCATGTGCCAACATTGCCAGACATTTTGGAGTAAACTGCTCCACTGTGTCCTAGATAGATAGGTAAATTGCAGTGCAACGGCAGCTTAACACAGACAACACAGCAACAGTGTAACAAATTATACAATAATAATAATACAATACATACAATACAATCAGTACAGTGAGAAGTACACTAGGAAGAGTTACTCACAGTCCAGAATACACAAAAACAAACCAGAACAGAACAGTACACAAAAAAGTTGTATTGCACAATATAAATATAAATATAAATGTATTGCACAGGTCCCTGGCATATATTGCCCAAAAATGGTTGTAGGCGGGAAAAAGAAAAAGAACAGATGTATCAGTTTACTGTTCAGTCCAGAAACAGGTCACTGTCAATGTTGCCTCTGCCCAGACGCAAGGTGGATGCGTTGTACAGTCTTATGGCAGAAGGCAAGAATGACCTGTAGCACTCCCTGTTGCACCGTGGATGGATCAGTCTATTGCTGAACGTGCCCTTCATTTCTACAAGCATGTCATAGAGGGGATGGGAGACATTGTCCATGATGGCCTCTAGTTTGGACACCATTCTCCTCTCAGCCACTACCTCCAGGGGGTCCAGGCCAGACCCAATGACGGAGCTTGCTCTTCTGATGAGCTTGTTCAGCCTGTTAGAATCTACTGCTCTAATCCCAGAGCCCCAGCATACCACCGCTTAGAAAATGGCGGTTGCCACCACCAACTGATAGAACATATGTAGCATCTTACTACATACATTGAAGGACCTGAGCCTCCTCAAGAAGTAAAGTTGGCTCTGACCCTTCTTGTAAATGGCCTCGATGTTCTTAGACCATTCCAGTCTATCTTCAATGTGCACTCCCAGGTACTTGTACGAGTCCACCATCTCCACGCCACTCCCATGGATGTAGACAGGAGTAGGTTTGACCCTTTTCCTCCTGAAATCTACCACCAGTTCCTTCATCTTTGTTACAGTCAATTGCAGGTGGTTCTCCCCACACCACTCCACAAAGCTGCTGACCAGTCCTCTGTACTCTTCCTCCTGCCCACCCTTGATACATCCCACAATTGCAGAGTCATCTGAGAACTTCTGCCGGTGGTATGACTTTGAGTTGTATTTAAAGTCCGAAGTATAGGGGGTGAAAAGGAACGGAGAAAGAACCATCCCCTGAGGAGCCCCTGTGCTGCTTACTACCTGTTCAGACACACAGTTCTGAAGTCTCACAGACTGTGGTCTGCCTGTCAGATAATCAGTGATCCACAAAATCATGGAGGCACCGACTTGCATCTCCTCCGGCTTCCTCCTTAGAAGTAAGGGCTGGATAGTATTGAAGGCACTGGAGGAGTCGAAAAACATAATCCTTACAATTTTGCCAGCCTTGTCCAGGTGTGAATAGGCCCTTTGCAGCATGTAGATGATTGCATCCTCCACACCAACACTGGACTGGTAGGTGAACTGTAGGGTGTCCAGTGATGAACTAACCAGGGGTCTCAGGTGGGATAAGACCAGCCTCTCCAGTGTCTTCATGACGTGAGAAGTCAGCGCAACTGGTCTGTAGTCATTGAGACAGAGGGGCGCCCTTTCTTTGGTACCGGGACCAGGCATGATGACTTCCAGAGCACAGGGACTTTCTCCAAGTGCAGGCTCAGGTTGAACAGTCGCTGGAGCACTCCACTCAGCTGATCAGCACAAGCCTTCAGAACTCTGGGACAGACGTTATCTGGTCCTGTGGTCCTGACTGCAGAGAAGGTTTCAGCAGACCAGCAGGACAGATGGCTGTCCAAGATCCGGTCGCCCTTGAGTGACCACACCAAAGCAGGACCAACACATCAGTGGTCCATTTGAGAGAGAGTTTCAGATCTGCCACCCATACTGCTACTGAGATTGCCGGCAGACACAATGCCCACATCACTGACAGGACAGTGAGGCTCCATGGTGCTGGCCTTAGAGCAAGGCAACCTGTCAGAAGCCCTCTGCTCACACCTCCTAGATGTCACACCCGACTGGCTTGGGCCAGTCAGAGACTGCGATGGACTCGTCAGCAGTGGCATCAGGTCCTCTTCAGGGATGAGTCACTCTTCAGCCTGTTCCATGCAGATGGGAGGGCCAGAGTGTGGAGGAGGAGGTGTTGTATTTCTTTTTTCCATCAGTATATTTGTCCATATATATGATATAGCTTTATATGATAACATCTTGGTGAAAAGGAACAAGGAGGACAGGCATGTTAACTGTTAAAGTTAATTTATTGTAGCACAAAATTAATCTTAAAATAAAAAAATATGCTTCCACTACCAAAACTGAAATTTGGGGCAATACCATATGAATAAATATCTTTGCATTGCAAGACTACATAGGAGTTTAAAAAAATATTCAACAAGAGCTAGGGATTGGACAGCATAAAAATGTGATTAAACAGGCCTTAAAGACATTTATGGAATAGAAAATATTGCTTATACATTATATTACTTGAAGACATTCATACATCTTTTGCTCACCCCGCTGTAATTACACTTACTTAACCATCTTCTAAATATTCAGGACACCTTTTCCGCCAATTCACCCAAAAAAATACACTAAAAGTTTTCAAAATTATAAAATGCTCAAGATTCTGTGAGCTATTGTCACGCATTCTGCACGCTCTCACAAACACCATCACATTCCCACACACATCCGCTTAAACAGACGCTCACGCCGCAACTAATCTTCGTATCACCTTTCACTCCCACCACTTCTTTAACTCTCCTTTTTTCCATTACCATCGCTCACTATTTCGGATTCTACTTGGAGCTCCCTAGTGCACGTACCCTCCTTCTATAGCTTGTTCTATTCCTTACTTCCTGACTCTCGCTTGATTCTGATCACGTTTCTGCCTTTGTGTTTTTAGATTGGTTGCCTCGCTGTATTGTCTCTACCTGGTCTTGACTATCGCCTGCCCTTTGGATTTCGGATATTAGGACTAGTTTCTTTTTTGGTAGCCTTTTCTATTTGGATTTCCTATTACTACTCGGGGAAAAAGCCTACAGTACCCTGCACAGGGTCCTTATTTTCATAATTGACTATAAAAACTAATATAGTCTAAAAAAAACAAGCGGAAGCTACAGTATCTGACCAATTCACCAATTTGGTTGCTAATAGGTAATTTATCTTAGGATTCCATCCAAACATTGCTTGGCAGAACGTTTTGGGTGTGATGTATTCTTGGGTATTGACTTGAACAATATTTATGTTACTGTAAATATTTCTAATATTAGAGAAGTTCTAAATTGTTACAGGAAACATTTGAAAAATCACATCTTAAGACACATTGTACTTCAAGTAAAATGTAAAAAGATAAGCAGATAAGATAAGCAATGTTTTCCCACAGTCAAAAGTGTACAAGTTTGCAAAGTTTAAAACAACAAAAAAGCTCCTGAAAAAATCTTAAGGGCATGTGCATTTTAAAAATTTGGGCATGTGTAGCAATAAGAAAGCAAGACTGTTGTTAAATAACAGAATTGTTTTTTTTTTCTTTATTTGCTCAAGTTTATATGTTATATCTAGATTTTTCTAATGTGTTTATTCATGGTGAAGATTGTTTGATAAAGATTGGTATAGACTCTTTTATTGTGAAGAAATTCCAGACACAATGCATTTAAGCAAGAGATGTGAAGCCATGAAGGTCTACAAAATGCAGAAGTAAGCTCATCCAAACAGTTATACTCTTAAGATAGAATGTGAAAAGTTAATATGCAAAACATAATGTACAAGTACTGAGATATTAATTAAAAAATTACCCTTGGAAAAGTTTAAACAATTCACCAAGTGTACCTGGATGTGAGACCTCCTGGGAAAAACTGATGTTGCTGCTGGAAGAGGTGTTAGTGGGGCCAACAGGGGATGCTCATCCTGCCGTCTATGTGGGTCCTAATGCCCCTATATAGTGACAGGCACAATATACTCTATCATGGCCTCCTAATAATCCCCATTTAATTTGAATTGGCTTCATTACTCTGTTTTCCTCCCCACTATTAGCTGATGTGTGGTGAGCATCCTGGTGCACTATGGCTGCTGAATCCCAAATATTGTTGCTTTGTTAATATAATGTGATGCCATGTAGGGATGTGCTTTGCGAGGTGTGGCTTTCTCTCTGGTTTTCAGTAGGTTTGTTTCCACCCCCACCACCTCCTGCGTATGTTCTTGTTTGCCTCATTTTACCACAGGACCAGACATTTGTGTGGGGTGTGTCTGTACTCGGGGTCTACCTAGAACCTGTGCCCCTATTGTGGAACGCACCACGTGGACTCACAAAAGTCATACATATACAGATGCAGCCAGATTGTGGTACCTCAGCGCCTCATGGTGTGTGGTTCACTGGCCAAAGATGATTGAAAGGTGGCACTTATGGTGCGTTAGATGTAAGTGAAATGATTGCTTCATTATATTTTTCTCTTTAAATCCATTTAATATGGAATATTAATATCGAATTTTGTAACTAAAATGAAGTTTTGGAAAATAAAAACAACAGAAGTATAATGTCTCTGAACATCATTAAACAATATTAATTTATAAATCTAAATATACATACTATATAAAGATGTTAGTGGTAACTAAAAATAAAGTACATAGCAGTATTCCACCTTCTTCATTAACATTTTCTGCATTAACGTCTTTAACCTGGTCAATGCTGTGGTTATTTTATAAAGGTGTTGATGTGTTACTGTAATGAAAAATCAAATGTGAATTAGAGTGATGCATTGGTGGCTCAGCAATAACATTCTGTGCTACCACCACTCAATAAGATCTTAGTTCACTTCCAGTCAAAACCCAAGTTATCTTTTTAACAACTTGGCCCTTGAGCATAATAAAGACTTTCTCTAACAATAAAATAATATGTAATCTGTATTCACATTTCTGATAATTTTTAAAGTAATAATATTATTAACATTACAATAAGGTAGGTAAAAGTATGCAAAAAATTCATTCAAATGACTATTCAACTTTTGTTTTAATGTGCCCTTTGGAATATAAAGGATTTTAAAATCACTATGTCTAATATATTTTTATAATTAATATAATAAAATCTTCTGTAAAAATTAAATAAAACACAAAGTGTACATATTACATTTTTTAATTAATTTTATATATCACTGTATGTTAAATATTCACTTTACATTCACACTCTCTTAAGCCAATAGAAAACTTTTCGGAGTTGCCCTCTAGTTCAATTCCAGTATGGAATGTTTTTGCACATGGGTGCTGTACTGTCCAGGGTGAAATCTGGCTTACACCTGTTGCTTGCCGCAACTCTGTACAAAGCAGTATAAAGCTTAGAAAACAAAGCCGTATAAAGCAGTTGGAAAAATGAGTGGTTTAGTGAATGAATCACTGTAAAAAACATTACAATTTAAATGCAATACCAAAGATATTGTCTTCATATTTTATTTACCTAACGCCTACAAATATTTTCAAATATTACTGAAGTCTGTATGTGTGATATGGTAGTGTTTCCAAAGTTGTTTTACAGATTTGTTATTAACTACCTAAGTAAACCAAATTGAATGTTTAAGAAGCATTCTGAAGTCTCTCAATTACCACACCAAGAGTGCGTCTATATCATGTTGAATGACACTTGCTTGAATTGGAGGTTCAGATAATAAAACAGTGTCAATATGATTAATGTGAAACGGAAAGAAACAAAGAAAACAGACCTTGAGGTTACATCAAAAGTCACACTAAACGTAGGAACTGTTGAGTTTTTATTATTTCCCTGAGAGAACGGTCAACAAGAAAGTAGTAAACACATTATGTTAACATAAACTAACAAAGCTGTTTGTGAGAGCGAGGTATCTTTCTGCTCATTCAAATACAATATGGCCAGGCCGATAGTTTTAAAATCGTTCATGCAAAATGTGCTTGTCTAATTTGTCAAAATCAACTGCTTTACAAGAAGTACATAACTTCAAAACAAACATCTTTCTCTCATGCAAATTGAACAGAGTTCTGATTTCCAGATTTTTAAAATAATTTTGAAACCTCTGATGGCATGCCTCAATCAAAACGAAACACCAGTTGGGCACACCATCTCACATGCAGGTGTTAAATAAATTAGGTAGCAGTTGTAAATAACTTCTGCAGTGTGATTGTTATACGGGATATAGCACATATACTGTACAGTATATATTGTAAAAATAGTACATTACTGTATGGTTTTTAAGACACTGCAATGCTGTGTGTGTGAAATATATTTTTCAGAATAAAAATCTAAAGTGGTTCCTAATTACTAGTTGCTGAAATTAGCATTAAGGCAAAATATAGAATATTTTACTGCAGATGTAAAACTGAAAAAAAGCACACTGAGTTCACAAGATGCGATAATAAATTTATATATCTATTTGACCAATTTTGTTTTGTAAAACAGCCCTACTTTCTTTTTTAATATTAATTTAATTTTCAACATACTATAATATATAGTATAAAATCATAAAAGTCAAAACACTTGACATATTAGTTGACAAAGAATTGAAGCAAGATTGTCCTTTTGGGGCTAAGCATTGACCAGGATTTGAAACCAGGCTTTTTGGGTGATAGTATAGAATACTATGCTGGAAGTATAGTATAGTACTGGTCGTCAGCTGGTGGTTTTACAAAGAAACGCAGACCTTCATCAGATTATTAAAAAAAACATGTTGTAACATGGTATGTACAGGTGTGTTAGATTCTGGCACATTATTCACTGTTTTCTGAATTGCTGGATCTGTATATGAATTCATATAGTTCTAGTTTGTTACAATATTTAATAATTTGTATTTTGCATTCCAAACATCCAAGTCTTTAATTTTGATTGCCAATATTTGTATTATGAAACATTTATTATTGACAAGATATTTGGTTACAAAGCCATTATCTATGTTTGAAAACAGTTGTCAGTAGGTTAAAAACTGAGAAATTACTTGGAATATCCAATCTTAGATATAACAGGATATAACAGCAAATCAGAATCATTCCTTCACAATTAAACATTTGAAATTAATATATATTGCATTACTGTACATAGGTCTTGCAGTGGTTCCTGCTGCATACTAATTTTTGTTTCTTGGCTTGTAGTCTCATAGCCAACACATGCCAATTCAATTTCTTTACCTTAAATTAAGTAGAATTAACTTAATTAAATAGAGCAGCAGAAAAAAATTGTTATTAGTATGTTATATAAATATATATGATATCATGTTTTTATTACAATTAAAATGATATGACCTCTACCAATTTCTTCGTAAGAAAAAAAAAACAACCCATTGGTAATACTCAAATTTATACTTATGCATTTAAAAATGTTTCTATACTAACGTTACACAAAGTCCTCACACTCAAATAAGTTGGCACAAACACAAATACGCATAAGAACAGAAGAACACAACAAGGTTTACAAAAGCAAGGAATCTATTCAGCTGTTTAGCTTCCTGGGCTGCTGGTAATTAATCAGATGATCTCACCCAGTCTTTTCTTCAATGAGAACTGGATTTCACTTTCAACAACATGACTGTATAGTCTTTTCCAGAGTCCTACAATCCTTTGTGTAAAAAAGTCCTTCGGTTTTAAAGCACTTCCCAAGTTTCCATTTGTGTCCTCTGGTTAGATTCACTGTTGATTCCTTAACTTTAGCTCGCTTATCCTGAATCTGTGGCTGCATTTCTAAAGTGTTTCTGTATAAATACCTTATTCTTCTTTCTAATTTGTATTCTGCTAAGATCATCACATGAACACCAGTGGAAATACATGAGAACATAAGAGAGAGCATCCTTTGGTTCATCTAACTGATTTGCTTTCTCAGAGAGCTAATTGACCCAAGGATCTCATCCAGCAATTTCTTGAAGGAAGCCAGGGTATCAGCTTCAACAACACGGCTGGGCATCTCATTTCATATTCTCACAACCCTTTGTGTAATGAAGTGCACACTATTCTCTATTTTAAATGCACTTCATGTTTTGTTCCACTTCTGTTCCATTGCTTATTCTGAATTTTTTGCCAATTACTTTAAGGATTTAGAATAATTAAATCAGATCCCCTTAAGGCCTTATCTGTTCACTATTAATAAGATTCAGTTCTTTTAGCCTGGCAAAAAAAGATATTCCTTGAAATCTGGGAATATCTTGAATCTTATTAGTCTTCTTTAGGATGTTTCTAGAGCAGGAATAGAGATCTGAGTAAAAGTGTGCGGAACAATATAATTATGGGAATTACAGCTTTTGCCACAATATCCTCTCTTAATCAAAACCATCCATCTGTTTTCTAACCACTTCTTCCAATTCAGGGTTGCAGGGGAACTGGATCCCATCCCTGTAGGGGTTGCCAGTCTATTGTAGGGCCATCAAACAGACACAGTAATGCCGTCCACTGTACCACTGTACTGCCTCTTATCAATGCCAGTCTTTTGTAAATAACTAAAAGATCTTATATTTACCAATTTAATCGTTCTGAGACAGTATAGTGTAATAAGTAGAAAAAAATGAATAATCAGTGTCTGTAAAATAATAAGTAAACCCTCACTTTACTTAGGTAAATAATTCGCTAACAAGAACAGAGTTTTGGAAGCGCTGTCCTACATAATGGTTAGAAACTTTGTGAGTCCGGTCTTTGCCAAACAAGTTAGTAGAAAAATGTCATGCCACAATCAAAACAAATTCAAGACCAGTCATTCTGTTAAGAACTCACCAAATGCAAAACCTAGAAATCACCTGGGAAGTCTCAAAGAACCCCAGATTTACAGAATAAAGATAGATCTCTTACTATGCCTAGTGTCGGTGTTAATGGCTCACCCGGCAAGAAAAGAATCAACAGGAATGATTGTCATGGAAGGACATCCACAAAGAAACCATTGCTATCTAAAACAACATTGCTGCCTTTTTGAGGTTTTCTAAAGAGCACATGGATGATCCATAAGGCTACTGGAAGAATGTCCCCTGGACAGACAAGTCAAAAGCTGAACATTTCAGCAACAATGAGAAACAATGTTTGTAACGTGGTGAGGACTGTGCACTACAAATTGTGTGGATTTGTACTCACAAATTGCATGTGTTAAATGATTCCTTATTATTTGCATTATACAATGTTACAATAAATGGTTTCAATAATACACTTTAACTATATCTTTTGCCTTTTGTAATGCTTCTTCACATGCTCTAGGAGATAAAAAATATGTGTTAGCATAAGCATCTAAGTCCTTCATTCACATTCTGCTTTTTCATGCTCAGCTTTAACCATCTTAAGTGTATATTTTATGTAAACAGTGCATACCAATTCATTTGGCTGATACTTTTATCTAAATCCCATGATTGCAAAGTAATATTTTACTTGAACAATTCAGCTAAATACCTTGCTTAAGGATATAACAGCAGTGTCTCAGCTGGTATTTCAACTCACGCACTTCTAGCTACAAGGTCTGAACCCTACCCACCATTCCACACTGCTATTTCTGCTGCTAAGATACAACTTTAAGCACTTTACATTCTACGTTAATGGGGAGATGTCAAGATGGACACAGAGCAAAAAAAGTGGCAACAAAATTTAATTTAGAACAGGCTATAATTTTGCTTTCTGTCCCACGTCAGCTCTATAGCTATGCACATAACAGCTGGGGTGAGGCTGGAAAAATAATTAGTAGAACAACGCTAAGATTAAGACATTGTCATGGACACAAGAATATGTGACTTAAATGTTCTTCTGCTTATCAAAAACCGTACAAAAATAACAATATACCATATCATATATCCATTACTGTTCTTCCTTACTCCAAGAGGTCTAAATTACCTAACAAAGACCTACTTTTTTTAAATCCACGTTTAGTATCCCCTATCCTCTTATTTAGTTCTAATTACACTTCATCACCTTATAATTAATAGAAATAAAGCCTATAATTACTTGATTTGGTTTTGTCACAGTTTGCTTTACTGCAGTTGAAAGAACCTACATCAGATGCTAGCTGCTACATTATGGAGTTCTCACTTGTATTTTCCCTTATTTTATAACCTGCGGTTATACTTAGTGGTCCCTAGGGGATTGTTAAGGACTTAGATGTCACTAGGATTATCGATGCCCTCTTGTGGGCTCTATGTAGGAAAATAATGTTGCTCCACTAAATATCCCCCCTACCACCTCCGGCTGCACTTCCTGCCACAAGACAAGATGACGATGGAAGAGCCTGCACTGAACTACTGTATGCTCTGTGCTTCATATGCTTCACCATAAAGTGGAAAGCCTATAGGACAATGAACCAATGAGTCACATCCACGTTCTGTTCACTGTTAAGGTGCATCCATGGCACAGGTGCATGGTTTATCTCCAACACGAATTAGGGGACTAGCAGGTAATATTGCTGTGGCTTGAAGGCCCACTTAACACCTAAACATTCACTCTTGACTCCAGCATACCAACATTCACATGCAATTGTTTTTTATACATTCAAAAAAGCTTTTTTATACAGATTTACCTTGGCTGCTAAAAATGGTGAGAAAAAGTAAACGAAAGTGCAAACATGAACTAAACATTTCTGATATGTTGACTGCCATACATTGACAGTGAGCTGACAAGGTTATTCCTATCACAATGTTATAAGGTGCATTTACATATGCGCTCTGGAATCCACGTGATTATAAAAACATTCCATCACAGAATAATGCATTTATATTTACAACACAAAGGGTAAAAAATTTCACTAATATAAGTCACATCAGTGTGTCTGAAACAGGTTAGTATCAGTGTTTTAAAGGTTTAGAATAACAATGTAAGGTCACCTGCAATACTTAAAAGCTCAAATACTAGACCCATTATATAGACCCATGCCAACTATGAACAATTATTTTCATAGTTTCTTTCACAGCTCACAGCCAAGAGACCAGCATGGATTATGAACGAGGAAATATAGAATATGGTATTGTATCCCAGAATTGGACTAATGCTGATAGAAACGTTTTATTGCTTAACAAGTTAGGATGCTATCTTATGATTTTACAAAAAAAAGAATGCAAGCATGTAGTGATCATTGGTGCCCAATCTAACATTTTCACTGACAAGTACTGTACCTTTTCTCACATAGCATATACAGAGCCTGAAAGAGCTATGAAGTGTAATAGTCACTCCAAGAGCAGATCAGTTCATTTTTTTTTATTCTGAATTGACATAAGTCAGCATAATATAAGTTGTATGTTTTTCATGTCTCAGCTCACAGATATGAACACCATGATCTCACACAGAGGAGAATTAGGAAATACAGGCAAATTCCTCTACCTTCGAGCCGCTTCTTTTAACACATCAAAAGCATCATATCCCCGTACTGAAGGTTAGGCTGGAGGAAAGACATATCCCTCAGCAACAGCACTGCAAATCAGCTTCAGGAAGGTCACAGAGGTTACTGTGAGCTAAGAGTCTTAGCCAAAATTCCCACCCTACCTTGACAGTACTCACCCGCTACCACTTGTGGGAATCTCAGTCACAGTTGGTTAGTGACACAATTCAGACACCAACCCACAAAACCTAGATCATAGAGCTTAATCTACACTTTCGCTAGCAATTGTACCATTTGGGAGCTCCCAATATTGACACTTTTTTGATAAAGCAATATTTGTTTCCTGTTTGTGTCCCATTGCAACCATGACCCTATCTGCACTCATTAAGGAGTTACAAGTTAATTGTTCATTTAACCAGATGGAAAGGTCAAAGATCATATGTGGCTGTCAAAGCGCATTACTAGTCAGCTTTATTCAGTTGTGGACTATAATATCCTATAGGTTATTCATCCTTTATTATTCACAAATCTGCAGCATTCTACTACAGATACAGTACAGATGTATGCTGCAACATAAGGAACAGAAAGTGTATTAAGCACTAGTGAAATCTGTTGGGCTTATAACAGTGTGCTTATAGCATATTTTTAATACAGAAACTTACACACTTAGGAGTAATTTACCAGTATTTACTACAAAGGTTGTTTATAGTATTTTCCTATAATTTGCTCTGTACATTTACAGTACTTTGTAATGCTTATATGGTGGAAAGAACCATATTATATAATTTATTTTTAAAAACTGATACAAATATGTTATGAAATCAATCACAATCTAATGCTAAATGTGATTTTGTGTTTGATATTTTTTGTTTAAAAAAAGGATTGAATCCTTATCCTTGAATTCTTGAAGCAGAGGAACTGTATGCTTGGTGAAAGCATACACTGATCATATCCAGAGCGGATATGTGTAAAGTTTTTAAAAAGACCAATCCACGCAAGGCTCCTGGCCCTGATGCCATCCCTGGCTGCGTTCTGAAGGCATGTGCAGACCAGCTGGCAGATGTCTTCTCGGACATATTCAATCTCTCCCTAGCTCAGTCTATAGTTCCTTCCTGCTTTAAGAAAACCACCATTGTCCCTGTTCCTAAAAAATCCAGAGTCAGCTGCCTAAATGACTACCGCCCTGTTGCACTCACATCAGTTATCATGAAGTGCTTCGAGCGGCTGGTCAAAGCATACATCACCTCCTCACTGCCTGACACCCTAGACCCACTGCAATTTGCATACAGCCAGAACAGGTCAACAGAAGATACTATTGCCACTGCCCTCCATACTGCCCTCTTACACCTGGATAAGAAAGGAACATATGTGAGAATGCTGTTTGTTGATTACAGCTCAGCATTCAATACCATAGTGCCCTCAAAGCTCGTCATCAAGCTCCAGGACCTGGGACTGAACACCTCCCTCTGTAATTGGATCCTGGACTTCTTGACGGAACGCCCGCAGGTGGTGAAGGTGGGCACCAACATATCCTCTACCCTGACTCTAAACACTGGAGCCCCCCAAGGCTGAGTGCTTATTCCTGTCCTCTACTCCTTATTCACCCATGACTGTGTCACCAGGCATAACTCAAACTCCATCATCAAGTTTGCGGACGATACAACAGTCATTGGCCTGATCACAGATGGTGATGAGTCTGCTTACAGGGAGGAGGTTGAAACCCTGGCAGTATGGTGCCAGGAGAACAACCTCTCTGGACATCAGTAAGACTAAGATGATTGTGGACTATAGGAAACATCAGGGTGGAGACCACACACCTATTCACATCAATTGGACTGCAGTGGAGAGGGTCAGCAGCTTTAAGTTCCTGGGAGTTAACATCTCAGAGGATTTAACCTGGACCCACCACACCAACACCGTGGTCAAGACAGCACGGAAGCGCCTGTTCTTTCTCCGCAGGCTAAAGAAATTCTGCATGCCATCACATATCCAGGCCAACTTCTACAGGTGCACTATTGAGAGCATCCTGACTGGTTGCATCACTGCCTGGTATGAGAACTGCTCCGCATGGGATCGCAAAGTATTGCAGAAGGTGGTGAAGTCAGCGCAGCTTATCACCAGCTGTGAGCTACCAAGCATCCAGGAGATCTACTCAGGTAGATGTCCGAAGAAGGCCAGGTCCATTCTCAAGGACCCCAGTCATCCCAGTCACAAACTGTTTTCCCTCCTACCATCCGGTAAATGCTACCAAAGCATTCGGTCCGTCCAACAGACTACGGAACAGCTTCTACCTCCAGGCAATAAGACTGCTAAATAGCCAACCCGCAGCTCCTTAGCAAATCACCTGTAATGGCTACATGGACACACTATTCTCACTATATTCAGCATAACTGCACTACATGTATATATTGCATACACCATTGACACATTACAACTCTACTCACATTGAGTTTTATTCAATTTCAAAAATGTAACCTCAATTTTGTGATTTTTGTGTTTTTGTGAATTTTTGTGATTTTTGTGATTCTTGTAATTTTTGTGAGCTCGCAGAAAAAAAACATTTCATTGCCAGCAACTACTGCTGCACGCCGTATTGTTGTGCATTTGATAAATAAACTTTGATTTGATTTTGATTTGATTTGGTGCTTATATTGTCATTGGATCAATGGGAATGTGTGTTTGAATATTTTAATATAACGAGCCCTTAGTGTTTTATTCTTTCTGGTTTGAGTGGTTTAGGGGAAAAGAGCAAAAATGAAGAGTGATTAAGCTGAATCCCAATAATTACTGTGATCATTGTACAAAGAAAAAACTAATTTAAAAAACATTTATAAATTAAATCTGCTGGCACCCATTGTCAGAAAATTATTTTAATTTTGAAGTGTTCACAGTTTTCTTTTTCAGTTTGCTATTTGGAATCTTTATTGCTTGTAATTTCAGTTTTTTAAGGACTTACCTCTGTCTTTATTGTTCTCTCTTTAAGACTAAAAAGATTAAACTATTTTAGCCTTCCAGTACAGAGCATTCCTTTAAGCCCAAAAATGTAGCTCATTGCTCTTCTCTGGACTTTTTTCATAACATATCGACCAACATTGTACACAATTTTCTAAATGATGACTTCCTAGACTATTTTACAAATTTAACATAACATCCCTTGATTCGAATTATATGCCTTTAATTATGTTGTCCTTTTTGTTTCTTCTTCATATTCTCTAAGTTATAAATGATGAGTCATCATACTGTAAGTGTCATGATTAGTTTCTTCACACTCAGTATTCCCATTTTATACTGTATATACCATGTAGTTTGTTTTTGATACCTCCATGTAATGCATTGCACTCGTGCACTTTAACCATTAAATACCAGGACAAGAGGGTGTAGGGTAAAAGAAATGGGATATACAATTTTGCTGCTTTATAATGAATACTGCACTATAACTAGTCTAATTATAATGGGGTTAAACATGAGGTCCTATCAGATGTGTACCAAATAGTGGCATAACAAACAATGATCTACAGTACATTCTATCTTGATATCACAGCTAGGTTAATTTCAGATAATACAAAAACAGGAGGATCAACAAGTACTATAGAAGCTGTCAAGGAAATTCAAAAAGATTTAGACAAAAGTCACAACTGAGCAAACATATGGCAGGTGAAGCCTGCAACAAACCTGGTCTTCTGGAGTATCCTGTGTTTGGATTTTCATTTGCAATAAAAGAGTTAATGTCTTAAGGTTGGCTTTTCAGTACTTCAGTCCAAATCTAATAGAAAAATAGAGAAAATCATAAAATCCTGAAGGAAAGGAAGAGACCATATTTTTTCAAAGCAGAAATATTGAAGCTATAAAATATAAAGAAAGACTCCCCACAGGTACTGTATTAAACATAAATCTGGTAATAATTCCTTCTACTCATTTACAATTATGTTTACATATAATGATGTTTTTCAAACATGTTTTTTCATTGTGAATTCCCACCATAAAAGGATTTAATAATATACCATTTACTACATAAGTATTGTTATTCTGCTGTAGAAAAACTGTGTTTATTTCTACTATCTAAAGATAAGGATTGTGTGGCATCAGTTCACATGACTAATGTTTGTGCAAATACCTCAAACAATCATTCCACTTCACCAAGTCTCTCATCTACTCTATTTTTCTTCATCTAAATGTGCTCTTAAAAATAAGATCCCCAGATCCTTTCTAAACAGTGTTTTGTTTACATGTGACATCTCTTGAAATCACCTCTTTCAGGCGCCAGCAATCAAGCCTTTCTTGTAACACTACAAGTCTCCCGTATTAGATTGCATCAATTAGCTGAGGGCATTCAGCCTGCTTTGCTGACAGCAGAAGACAGTACAAAGGTAAACACCGTAACAAAATACAAAGAGCCCAGAGCACCCACCTCAAAGGTCCCCTCTTTCCTTAATATGTTGTGGAACGTTAGGTAACATCCTTTGTCCAACTTTTCAGGTGTCTTAGGTTTTCTCACAGGTTTTGCCTGCACTAATTTGTTTGTGTTGAAAGCACTAACAAAGTGATTCTTTCCTATTACCAAACACTATCGGGTGTGGAGTTCGCTGGTCTTAAGACAAGTGGCCCAGATAAATTATCTGCTTCAGAAATAACACTTCAAAAACACGGTCTTACATATCCCCAGTTAAAGATTTAGTAAATAAAAAAACAGTAAATTCCAGCCTTATGTAGGGCTTTTAATATACAAGCTTTCAAGGTCATTTAAAACTTTACAGCTTTCATTTAGCTAAACATTCACATCATAAGAAATTTTGTAGGAGAATTAAAAGGTTATGTAATTCATACAAAATTATAGAAAGAAAATCTTTACAATATGGGTGGAAACAAAGATTACTTTTACTTCTAATAATCTGAAATATCACCTATGAAGTTAGTTAATGATGTTCATAACAGTACTAAACAGTCATTAAAAATCCCATGGTGTTTCTTGAAAAGAGTAGGTGTGTAACCACAGTGTCCTGGCCAAACTTCCCATTGGCCCTTACCAATCATGGCTTCCTAATAATCCCCATCTATGAATTGGCTTCATTACTCTGCCCTCCTCCCCACTGATACTGTAGCTGATGTGTGGTGAGTGTTCTGGTGCACTATGGCTGCCGCCGCATCATCCAGGTGGATGCTGCATTTGGTGGTGGTGGAGGGGAGTCCCCATTACCTGTAAAGCTCTTTGAGTGGAGTGTCCAGAAAAGCGCTATGTAAGTGTAAGCAATTATTATTATTATTATTATTATTATTATTATTATTATTATTATTACTAAATCACAACATAATTGCTTAATAATTAATAGGAATCAGTACGGTATGCACAGTTAAATAAGAGAATATAGGACAACTGTCAATGAAATTCTCAATAGATTTTTTTTTCTTTATATAATGTCATGTCATTTTCCAAACCACTTTATACAGTACAGTGTCGCGGGAAGCCGGAGCCTAACAGGCAAGCAACGGGCGCAAGGCAGGGTACACCCTGGATGGGGCGCCAGTCCATCACAGGGCAAGTGCAAACCAATTATACATAGGACAATTTGGAGGCCACGGTAAAGCCTGAAGGGGGAAACTTGTCCCTGACACCGGGATAACTCCCTACTCTTATCGAAAAATGCCCGGGGATCTTTAAGGACCACTAACAGTCAGGACTTCAGTTTAACATCTCATCCGAAAGACAGCCCCAACTACAGTATAGTGTCCCTGCCACTATACCGGGGCATTTGGACCCACACAGACCACACAGACCTACAGGTAGATGTCTAAAGTATAAATAGCTATATTAAAGATTTAAGTTGAGAATTAATTAATTACATTTTTCAATATCAATCTCATGGTAAGTGTTATTATTTTAAAGAAAGCAACTACATAAAAATATTTATCACTGTGGCTCAAAATAATTATGTAAATATTTACTACATTTTTATTGCAGTAGCACTGCTTATTAAAACCTTTCCGTAGTACTGAAATATAAATTGAGTGGATTTTATACAAAACAATTTAATTGTATGAAAAACTGGAAATATTGCCCATGAAGGGCCTGCAAAGTGTCAGAGTGCAGAAGACATACCAAGGATGCCTTGAAAACACCTATGTGTGTCAACTATACTTTAGGAAAGATTACAATGTCTACCTCATTTATGAATGTGCATTACAGAAGGAGGGTAGCACCTCACCACTAAAATAGAGAATACAGTATGCCTTTTATGTGTATTAGGAAAATGGGCTGCTAAGTGTAATAGGAGACCTAGCACAGAGTCGACATCATTGCTCAGTTCTCAAAAGGAAAAAAGATGCTATGCTGTTTATATTCATAATCCTAATTTCAGTTTTAGAATATGAAACACCTCAAGTCATTGCTAATCTTTTCTTCAAACACTAGATAACTTCATAATCTTTTGATATATACAGTCCACACTTGTGAATCTGCACCATTTTAATTATATGTTATGTGTTGATATATTTATTGTGTGAAATTCTTAAGCTTTTTGCATTGCTCTAAAACCAAAGTCACAACTTTCTTTTTGGGTTAAGCGGCCAGCGTCATCCAGATAAATTCCATAAATTCTATGTGGTATGTGCACATGACAAAGACAGTCACGGCTTTTTTCTAGAACACATGAGGAACATATAAAAATGACTGACTCACTCACTTAACAAGGAACTGATAGTTACTGCAAGTGGGAAGTATTTTCATGATGAGGAACAACACGGAGAATTCTTTGTATTTTGTTACACTTTCAGATCCATGTGGAAGATAGGACTCACTTCCAGCTAATGTGCAGACCCTCTGGGATCATGCTTAACAACCATTTTGTGCCTACACAGCATATAAAGTTGGGGGGGCGGTTAACAGAAAAGCAGAGTGGTGTACTGGTTAGGGTTTTTGAGCTCCAAATGGAAGATTTGTGGGTTCAACAGTATACAATATACAGGTATGGGTTCCAGATTTGGAGAAGCTGCTGTATTCCTTAGCAAGATTGCTCTGGTAAATAAGAGATAAGACTAAGATACTTTATTGGCCATATACAGTACAATTTATTGTATCAGGAATTTGTTCCAACTTGCTCTCCATGAGACACACAGACAGGGAGAGAAGCTTGCGGTCAGAGTACAGACTCAGCTATTTATACAACACCCTTGGGGCAGTTGGGGTTAAGGGCCTTGCTCAGGGGCCCAACAGAGTAGGATTCCTCTGCCAGCCACAGGATACGAACTGGCAACTTTCCAGCCACAGGCGCAGATCCTTAGCCACAGAGCCACCGTAAGGCTATATAAATATCTGACATCTGATTACAATTAGCATTGTAAATGAGAATTTGTTCTTAATTGACAGGATTGAAATGGATGAATAGTGGAATTTATGCAGGACACTACTTTATCATGCATTTATACACAAATAAAGCACATTTTTGTAAAATATAATTTAAAAAATAAAAAATGACACACCTCTACACTTACATAGCCTAGCCTAGTGTCCAAAGTGGAAATAAATTATTTTTTCCAAACAAAAATATCCATATCTCAAAAATAAATTAATTAAATAAAGTTCTTTATGACTTGTCCCGCTCTAGTTAATTTGTATATTAGTAGCGAATTTATCTACAGTAAACATTTCATCTAGCCATTACTTGAAAGAAGCAATGGTACCTCTTTAATAAACATGGCTGGGTGGACCCCGCCATGGCTCCAGAACTTCATTCAGAATAATCACCAGTTCACTGGTACATGATTGTCATTGTAAAACAAACTAAATAGCAAAGCATTGATCTTGTACTTCTGTAGATCAGTTACTATAGACATGCTTTGATCAGTTCTTTAATTTTGTTTTTGTATAAATCAGCAGTCTTTGATACAGTACATACTCCTCAGCTGACTTGCTATTGGAATTGCCCCCATCATTTATTATATTTGCTTAAAAATGCATGTCTTGTGATAATCATGTTTCTGAGGAATATTAGAACAGACTAAAAGCTCTGTCAAACCATAAATTATAGTCTGCTGCTATTCCACGCTTTCTTTTCCCTTGTGTTTTTTGGTTTCACAGAGGACCAATTTTTCAAATGTCAGCCTTTCATCTCATGTGTTTTTGTGATTTTAAATGTTGGTTGATTGTTAGTTTTTGAATGTGGATCATAATAAATCATGGTTTTGCTAAATCTGTTCCTTTCATTATTGTACAATTTACCAGGAGGATACTCATTCACTCCGCAAATAGATTTTTTGATGGAGTTTATGTGTATATCTAATTTTAATTATTTTATTGAGTCAATGTATTGACACAATTTATACCAATTACACATCATATTAAGGTGTCACACCAGAAGAAGGCTCCACAGCCAAACATTGTGTCTCTTTTCTTTTCAGTATGGAATTAAGCTTTACCTAACCTAATGAATCCTAATGAGATATTTAAATGCCTGGTGGATTACAATTCAACTACAGGTTAGGAGCTCCCAAATGTCATACAGTCAAGAAAAAGTCCAGGTCCTAGTTATTGATTATAACTTCTTGAATCTCCTATGAGTTAATCACACATTTCCATAAAGGAATTCTGCATGTTTGTTTCAACCCACCTCCAGACAGACCTGGTGTCTGTAGCAATAGTTGAATTAGAAATGGGCACTCATAATAATTGAACAAGATTGATACAGTAACTTCATTAATTACTTCAGCTTAGAGCACGAGTGTTGCTGTTCCAAATTGTCTTATTAATCTATCTTCTGCTGTTTGAAGACTTGTGCCAAGTTAATTTTCTCATGGGCTCATATGCATTCTTATCCTTTTAAAGCAAATGTGCAATTAGGTCCTCATTTGTTTCTTTGTTCGTTTTGCATATGTTATTTGGTAACAAGTATTTCTCTACACTTATGAATAATTGGAGTGCATGCATTCATCAAAAAGAACACTTTCTTTAATGCATTTTTGTTGTTTTAGATAAGGAATACAGAAGTCTATTAAGGGCAACTTCATACAGGCTGCGATTACATAGAAAACTGGGCAAAGATTTGTATAAACTAATTCATAGCCTTAAGCTAAATTAGTTAGTTTTGTAGAATGCTCCTCTTATTTATCCTGTATTTGCAATACAATTCAATGGTTGGTATATCTTTCCAACTGCCTTCTTGACAGTGTTGGTGCCTGACCTGTGTAAGTGAAATTCTAATTCAGGAAATCCAAGGTAATGTCTGTAAAATGATAATTGGTTAAAACGAAGGACACTGGTTAAGAGAATGACATCAGCCTGTAAAAAGGCCAATAGTGGGCCACACAGATCAGTTCTATGACCATTGCTTCCCACATTCTATATCAATGATATCAACCAGTGATTTTCAAACATTTTCAGGTCACAGAAACCTGGATGTTATGGTGCTATTTGCATATATCAAAATTATTTTTCAATGAACCAGAAACAGTATTACTACCTTAGACAATAATGTCATGATACTGTATACTGTAAAATGTATGGTGTGCATCATTTTAACAAATAATAAAGTCACCAGCATAACAGTTTTGTGATTGAAGACTAAATTAAATAACATGGCTATAGTAACAGAATTAAATTTGATGGATACTCCTGATGCTCCGTTCTCTGATTCACACAAATAGGTGGTAGCAAAAGGAAGGAGAGTTTGGTTTGCAATATCTGGGAAATCATGGTGTACTGTACTTTTACAGAGAACTTGATCAGACTGCCATTTGAAAAATTCTAATTTTAATATACTGCAATATACTGCTCCATGACTCTGAATTAAAAGAATGATGTTTTGTAAAATATTTTGTACTCTTAGGTCAAAGGTCAAGCCTAGATCAAATATCACCCCCAAATTATTCAATTTAGATTGAAATACAAGAACAGTGTCATCAACAGATGATAATTTTGAATCACCAAGATGATAATTTTGAATCATCCAGTATTTAATGTCAGAGATGCAATTAGAGAGTGCAGAAACAGCTACTTCAGTACTCCAGTTGTCACAACCACCAGCCAGCAGAGATCAACGCGTCAGCGAGCTAATCAGCACCAGCAGCGGGTTGCTATTAACAAGCGCCGCTGCACAAGTTAACACACCTGCAATTGCTCTACTGTGCGGCACGCCGGGTTATTTATACTATTCAATTCTACTTCCCGTTGCTCGGTATTGAGTTCACTTCTTGTTGCTCTGCCTAGCGTTTCTTACACTTTTGCCTTCCTGGAATTCTGTCTACACCTTTTGCCTTCGGACTTCGGATCTCGTCTCGCCCCTTGGATCGTTTGCTATCTGTGTCTATTTCGGATTTGACCCTGCAGCTCTCATTTCGACCATGATTCTGTCTCACATTTTGGATTGTTCGCCACCAGTGCCTTTACTGGATCTCGACCTACCTTACGCCTTCGGACTACAACTCAGCTCCTGGTTTTGCTCTGTTCGTTACTTACCTCTCAACAACTCCTGCATCTGCATTGGATCCTTTTCACCTCTACAGAGCAGGGTTACAGAATACCGAGCCTGATTATGGATCCCGCAGACACACAGACCCTTCGTTCCCTTCTCCCGCAGCATTCCCAAACTATCACCCAGCTTCAATCTTCACTCCAACTGCTCACTAACCAGGTCGCCTGGCTTTTTCTTCCCCTGTTTCGCCAGCTCCCGCACAGATTCCTGTAACGCCTTTTGTGCAAACACCTGCTCCAACCCCCGCGGCCCCGCCCACCACTCCCTCAACCTTACCATTTGTCCTCCCGGAGAAGTATGATGGCAATCCTGCAGGCTGCAGGGGCTTTATTGCTCAGTGCTCCCTGGCTTTTCAGCTGCAGCCTGAGCGTTTTTCTACTTCTCGGGAGCAGATCGGATTAGCCCTTTCCATGCTCACAGCCAAAGCATTGGATTGGGCAGCAGTATTGCTTGCTAGAGGAGATCAGCTGTTCTCTGACTTTCAGCTTTTTGCTGACCGTCTCCAGGCGCGTTTTTCTCAAAGCAACCCGGATTTGACTTGCCTTCGGCTTTCCTCTCTTTGCCAGGGCGACAGACCACTGCAAGATTATGTGGGTGAATTCCAAGCCCTCACCACGGAGTCTGCCTGGAACCCTGAAGCTTTGGTTTGCCTCTTCTCTAAAGGTCTCTCGGAGGATCTAATGGACCACCTGGTGCTCATGCCTTTACCCACCTGGTCTCTAGAGGCGGCTATCGCTCAGGTGGTTGAATTGGACACCAGCATTAGGCTTCGGAGAGCAGAGAGACACCCAGGAAGCAGAACTGTGTGCCCCATGGGTCCTCCCCTCTTGGCGCCTACCCTGCCACATGCACCCCTGTCCTTGGAGGAAAAGGAAAGGCGCCGTCAGGAGGCTGTGTCTGTACTACTCTGCGTCAGGTCACCTGCTCACTACTTGTCCTTCGAGACCCCCACATCCACCTCGAGCTCCCCCACCGCCTACTGTTAGAGTCAGTAGTGCTGTTTTTTCACAATCCTCTTCAGGGCCTTTATTCCCAGCTGAGATTTATTGGATGGACACGCACCTTCCCCTTTCGGTTTTGGTGGATTCAGGGGCAGCTGGGAACTTTGTGGATGCCTCTTTTGCTAAGAAGTGGGATATTCCTCTTGCTCCGCTTTCACCCCCTGTCTGCATTCAAACTTTGGATGGGTCACCGATCGCTCCTGGACGCATTACCTGGCAGACCATTCCCCTATCCCTTACTGTTGGTGCCACTCACGTGGAGGACATTTCACTCCTCCTCCTGGATTCCCCTGCTTACCCTGTGATCCTGGGCCTTCCCTGGCTCAAGAAGCATGATCCCCACATCTCCTGGGCCAAGAATGAGATCATTGCCTGGAGCCATGCCTGTCGTGACAACTGTTGTCGTCCTCCAGTTGCTGCTGCAGTAAACCCCTTGGAAGAGCACTCTATTATCCCCCCCAAATATGCACATCTGAAACAAGCCTTTGAAAAACGGAAAGCTCTATCGCTCCCCCCTCACCGCACCTGCGACTGTGCAATAGATTTGCTTCCAGGAACACTCCCACCCAAAGGACGGATCTACCCTCTCACTCAGGCAGAGAATGAAGCCATGCAAGATTATATCAAGGAGGCCCTGAATTCCGTTTTTATTCGTCCCTCCTCGTCTCCAGCCTGTGCTGGGTTTTTCTTCATAGGGAAGAAGGACGGCTCCTTGAGGCCCTGTATTGACTACAGAGGGCTGAACTCCATTACAGTCAAACATCCCTACCCCTTGCCTTTAATCCCAGCCGCTCTGAAGTCCCTACGTGGAGCGTCCATCTTCTCAAAACTAGATCTACGGGGGGCTTATAATATAATCAGGATCCGTGAAGGGGATGAGTGGAAAACGGCCTTTATGACCACGCACGGCCACTATGAATATCAGGTTATGCCTTTTGGACTCGCTAATGCCCCAGCGGTCTTCCAAACCTTCATAAATGACATCTTTAGGGACATTATTGGAAAATTTGTTTTGGTGTACTTGGACAACATCCTCATTTTTTCCGCTGACCCTCAGGAACATGTCCATCATGTCCAGGAGGTCTTGTCCAGATTCATCGTCAACCAGCTCTACGCCAAGCTCGAGAAATGCATTTTTCATGCTTCTAAGATTCAGTTTCTGGGCTACATTATTTCTCCCCTTGGAGTTGAGATGGACTCAGCTAAGGTCGTGGCTATCAATGATTGGCCTGTGCCTTGCAATTTAAAGCAAATCCAACGCTTTCTAGGTTTTGCATACTTCTACAGGCGATTCATCCGGAACTTTAGCTCCGTTGTGGCGCCCATCACGGCTCTGACCAGCAACCGACCTAGCCGGGGTAAATGGAATCCGGAGGCTAACCAGGCATTCCTGCGCTTGAAACGTCTCTTCAGCTCCGCTCCTCTCCTACGGCATCCGGATCCCTCCCGCCCTTTCATTGTTGATGTTGACGCCTCTGCCCATGGGGTTGGTGCAGTCCTCTCCCAGCGCCTCGAAGAGGATCGCCTTCCTCAGCCATGTGCCTTCTTTTCCAAGAAGCTCTCTCCCGCTGAGGTTAACTACGATGTGGGCAATCGTGAACTCCTAGCTATCAAACTGGCCCTCGAGGAATGGAGACACTGGCTGGAGGGGGCTCATCACCCCTTTGTCATTATCACGGATCATAAGAACCTGTGCTATATTCAATCTGCCAAGCGCCTCAACTCGCGTCAGGCCCGTTGGTCACTTTTCTTCTCTCGTTTCAATTTTGTTATCACCTACACTCCTGGCTCGAAGAATGGGAGGGCTGATGCACTCTCTCGGCTCCATGACCCCCCAGACCTGGACTACACGCCTGAACCAATCATCTCTTCCAACAGAATTGTGGCAGCGATTCACTGCTCCATTGAAGATCAGGTCAGGCGTGCCCTCAACGGAACTACAGATCCTCTGTGCTGCCCCCCGGATAAGCTTTTTGTCCCGGACAACTTGCGTTCTGCTGTCTTGCAGTGGGGGCATGATTCCCGGTTTGCCGGCCACCCTGGATGCAGATGCACTCTGGACCTCCTCACCAGGGACTTTTGGTGGCCTTCCATGCGATCTGATGCAGCAGAGTACGTCCGGGCTTGCCCGGTCTGTGCCAGGAGCATGACTCCGCGCTCTAGGAAGGCTGGCCTCCTTCACCCCCTTCCGATCCCACACCGCCCTTGGTCCCACATAGCTGTTGACTTCATTACGGACCTTCCTAACAGTCAGGGTCATACGGTAATCATGGTGGTCTCCGATCGTTTTTCCAAAGCAGCCCATTTTGTCCCCCTCCCAGCATTGCCCACAGCCTAGGAAATGGCATCTTTGTTTGTGCAACAGGTCTTTAGGATACATGGTTTGCCCGACGATGTTGTCTCGGACAGGGGACCTCAATTTGTCTCGGCCTTTTGGAAGGCTTTCTGTCAAGCTCTAGGGACCCATGTATCTTTGACTTCTGGTTATCATCCTGAGGCCAATGGTCAGGTGGAAAGGACCATCCAAAGCCTCCTGACCTTTTTGAGAGCCTTCA